>NC_133531.1:34648977-34948977 GCF_048544455.1 Silene latifolia
TTCAATCTTGCATACATTATTATTGATTGTTAATTTGTTTTAATTTCATTATAAGCTCGAGAAAGATCAAGACAAGGAGGTTGAACTTGACAAACAACAAAGTTGACCAATCAAGATAAGAACCGTATAAGGTCTTTTTTTGCACAAAAAAAATCAATTAAGGGTTTACTCAATTTTTGAAATATATTTGTGAAAGATATTATAGGTATAGATATGTAATACAAGACTATCACGCGTGTAGTACAAGACGTCATATATTAATATAGACTTGTAATTAATTACAATAACAAATATATTTGCCAGAACCGGGAGGTCTTTCAATGCAAACTCCAAAACCTCTTTTCGTTGTAATGCACATCTTACGACATTCATTCAGATCACAACCGGTATCATTTAGCATTCTTGCATTTGCATGGTGTTCTTTGGCAGGCACTCCCATAACAATTGCTGCAAAATATTATTGACGCTAAGTTTTAGTTATCTCATACAAACAAATGTATTTAGGAAAGAACTACTTTATACAACTTCTTGATAACTAATCCATATTTCATATCAATACATCAAATGGATAGGAAACAAAATTAATAAAGACAATTGTGCATAAATTCCTGTATGAAGTGATTTTAAAATATCTTTGTGAATGCTCGATTTCATCTAACACGATCAAACATCACAAATTAATTTGGGATGAAGTAATTGGAGGAAAGTAGTATATATGTCCTAGAGCTAAGGTAATTTGGTGGTCTTAAAAGTAATAATACTCCGTAGTTACTTTTTTCCCAAGATATAAATGTTAAATAAAAAAAGCACTCATGACTTCTTCTGTATAAATATTAATAACAGAGAACCAGTTATTATTGATAATGATTTTAACATTTTATGCAGAGCTATCAATAAGTTTCAATTCTATCAAAGGTTGTTACATTGAGAGTGATAAAATATATTTACTTATATACGTGGTAAATAGTTAACATGTAGGAGTATTATAAATACACTATCTCATGCAAAATTAAACTAACAGTATAAAAAGAGATTGTGCATGTCAATATTGTACCTGAGAAAACAAGAAAAAGAACTAGCGCTCCCATTACTGTCGACATTTTTGCCATGATTTATATTTTGAATATATGGCGACACTACTATAATGACTCTCTTAGATTATTTATATATTTGGGTTTGTTGAATATAATGGGTTGTTAGAACTTAAGAACTCCTCTATTTATATGCATGAGAGAAAGACAATGCAATGTATTTGAACATTATTTCCAAATTTAGTTTTAGATACTTTAAGTTTAAAATCAAAATTACATTGTACTTAACACATATAAATCTATCGATTTCACTTATTTGATTTCTAGCGGATGGATTATACATTGATTAATTAAATGGAATGTATAGATTATTTACAAATTAAAGCGTGGTTTCTTTTACGACTTATTGATTTGTGATAGTGTGATCTTCATTGAGTTTTGAACATGATTATGAATTTATCAAGAGTCTTGTATTATTGTAAATGGTCATCACATAATGTTACAGAAAAAAGTAATTCCCTATATATGGTAAGTCTAAAAGTAATTCCTTATTTTCCCAATGTGAGACTATTTTCCTCTCAAACTCTTGGGGTGTTACATTATATATGGTTGATCTAAAAGTAATTCCCTATATACAAAAATATGTTAAATTTCTTATCATAAATATAATTTGGATTATGTACTCGGAGTAATATTACTTGCGAATACTAATAAATATCACTTATTTAAATTTATAAATAAGTAAGAAAATTTATAGAATATTTTGTTTATTTCTATAAATTTTGCTTAGGATCATCTAATCCTTCATCAAGTATATGGCAAGACTATTAATGATAATTGATATGAGAATAAAGTAAGAATTATAAAAACAACTATTACTACCAGCAAAGTTAAATATAAGACTATTAATCTGCTTTATCTTATGGCAAGAAACCAACGTCTATGCATATTTACAGACTAAACTCACAAGTTGTGTTGTAATGCGCTAATATAGCAATACACTATAAGAATAAGGTATATTAACATTCGCTAATTATCGACAGACAAAATAATGCTCGGTAAATTATTTTTCATACTGAAATAGTTGGTGTAACAAAGTTTGATGGTAAATGCAGGACGTCAAAACAAATAGTCGGAATTTAACACATTGGTCGATAAGTACCGACATAAATGTTTATTTTATCCACCGAACATTTATCGGTATGTAAATTATTTCAAATAAACCGGGAAAAATATATTATTCAATTTTATTAATTACTTAGTGAAAAACAACACCTAAATATACCCGGCCATCCAATATTGACAAACACATTAACAAACACCATTTATCCCCGCCGCCGCCACCACCACGTAACGTCGGAGCTCCAGTCCTCTACACACATCTTTATTTTTCGTTCCATTTTTTTATTCTACGAGGTTAGGTTGGTAAAACCCATTTTAATCAAGAGGTTCTTTAGTTAGGGTATCTCATTGAAGAAGTTTATCAATATGCTTAAATAAAAACTCCGCAGTTAAGCGTCTTGTTGGGAAGTAATATTAGGATGAGAGTCCTCTTTGAAAGGTTTTTCGGATACGCATAAGTAAGGGAAAACACATTAGGTAATATTAGTAAAAGCTACTACCTTGATGTGACTTATACTCTCTTTAACAACTCAACTCTTAGCTACTCCACCCCCGAATTTTGAGAGGGAGTTGATCGATTTTTGAGTGTGTTTATAGCTATAATATGATTTTCAATCTTGCATACATTATTATTGATTGTTAACTTGTTTTACTTTCATTTTAAGCTCGAGAAAAATCAAGACAAGGAGGTTGAACATGACAAACGACACCTGACCAATCAGAAGATAAGAACCGTATAAGGGTCCTTTTTTTGCAAATAAAAATTTCGATTAACGGTTTACTCAATTTTTGAAATATATTTCTGAAAGATATTATAGGTATAGATATGTAATACAAGACTATCAAGCGTGCAGTACAAGACGTCATATATTAATATAGACTTGTAATTAATTACAATAACAAATATATTTGCCAAAACCGGGAGGCCTTTCAATGCAAACTCCAAAACCTCTTTTCGTTGTAATGCACATCTTACGACATTCATTCAGATCACAACCGGTATCATTTAGCATTCTTGCATTTGCATGGTGTTCTTTGGCAGGCACTCCCATAACCATTGCTGCAAAATATTATTGACGCTAAGTTTTAGTTATCTGATACAAATAAATTTATTTAGAAAAGAACTACTTTATACAACTTCTTGATAACTAATCCATATTTCATATCAGTACATCAAATGGATAGGAAACAAAATTAATAAAGACGATTGTGCATAAATTCCTGTATGAAGTGAATTTAAAATACCTTTGTGAATGCTCGATTTCATCTAACACGATCAAACTTCACAAATTAATTTGGGATGAAGTAATTGGAGGAAAGTAGTATATATGTCTTAAAACTAAGGTAATTTGGTGGTCTTAAAAGTTATAATACTCCGTAGTTACCTTTTTCCCAATATATAAATGTTAAATAAAAAAAAGCACTCATGACTTCTTCTGTATAAATATTAATAAAAGAGAACCAATTATTATTGATAATGATTTTAACATTTTATGCAGAGCTATCAATAAGTTTCAATTCTATCAAATGATATTACATTTAGAGTGATAAAATATATTTACTTATATACGTGGTGAAGAGTTAACATGTAGGAGTATTATAAATACACTATCTCATGCAAAATTAAACTAACAGTATAAAAGGAAATTGTGCATGAGAATATTGTACCCGAGAAAACAAGAAAAAGAACTAGCGCTCCCATTACTGTCGACATTTTTGCCATGATTTATATTTTGAATATATGCCGACACTACTATAATGACTCTCTTAGATTAATTATATATTTGGGTTTGTTGAATATAATGGGTTGTTAGAACTTGAGAACTCCTCTATTTATATGCATGAGAGAAAGACAATGCAATGTATTTGAACATTATTTCCAAATTTAGTTTTATATACTTTAAGTTTAAAATCAAAATTACATTGTACTTAACACATATAAATCTTTCGATTTCAATTATTTGATTTCTAGCGGATGGATTATACATTGATTCATTAAACGGAATGTGTCGATTATTTACAAATTAAAGCGTGGTTTCTTTTACGACTTATTGATTGTGATAGTGTGATCTTCATTGAGTTTTGAACATGATTATGAATTTATCAAGAGTCTTGTATTGTTGTAAATGGTCATCACATAATGTTACTCAAAAAAGTAATTCCCTATATATGGTAGGTCTAAAAGTAATTCCTTATTTTCCCGATGTGAGACTATTTTCCTCTCAAACTCTTGGGGTGTTACATTATATATGGTTGATCTAAAATTAATTCCCTATATACAAATATATGTTAAATTTCTTATCATAAATATAATTTGGATTATGTACTCGGAGTAATATTACTTGTGAATACTAATAATTATCACTTATTTAAATTTATAAATAAGTAAGAAAATTTACAGAATATTTTGTTTATTTCTATACATTTTACTTAGGATCATCTAATCCTACATCAAGGATATGGTGGAAATTATTTTTACATCAACCATATGTAAGGAGTTTTTTCACCATACAATATTTAAGGAAATTCTGTTTTGTCTAATTCTTTCGGTAAATAAGATCCTGGCTCCAGTTGTACAATAGCACTTATAATCATTATAATTGATATGAGAATAAAGTAAGAATTACAAAAACAACTATTACTACCAGCAAAGGTAAATATAAGACTATTAATCTGCTTTATCTTATGGCAAGAAACCAACGTCTCTGCATATTTACAGACTAAACTCACAAGTTGTGTTGTAACTGCGCTAATATAGCAATACACTATAAGAATAAGGTATATTAACATTCGCTAATTATCGACAGATAAAATAATGCTCGGTAAATAATTTTTCTTACCGAAACAGTTGGTGTAACAAAGTTGGATGGTAAGTACCGGACGTCAAAACAAATAGTCGTTAATTTAAAACATTGGTCGATAAGTACCGACATAAATGTTTATTTTATCCACCGAACATTTATCGGTAGGTAAATTATTTCAAATTAACTAGAAAAATATATTATTCAATTTTATTAATTACTTAGTGAAAAACAACACCTAAACATACTCGGCCATCCAATATTGACAAACACATTAACAAACACCATTTATCCCCGCCGCCGCCACCACCACGTAACGTCGGAGCTCCAGTCCTCTACACACATCTGTATTTCTCTTTCCTTTTTTTATTCTACGAGGTTAGGTTCAGTAAAAACCCATTTTAACTGAAGAGGTTCTTTAGTTAGGGTATCTCATTGAAGAGGTTTATCAATATGCTTAAATAAAAACTCCACAGTTAAGCGTACTATTGAGGAAGTAATATTAGGATGAGAGTCCTCTTTGAAAGGTTTTCTAGATACGCATAAGCAAAGGAAAACACATTAGGTATCATTAGTAAAAGCTACTACCTTGATGTGACTTATACTGTCTTTAAAAGCTCAACTCTTAGCTACTCTACCCCTGAATTTTGAGAGGGAGTTGATCGATTTTTGAGTGTGTTTATAGCTATAATATGATTTTCAATCTTGCATTCATTATTATTGATTGTTAACTTGTTTTACTTTAATTATAAGCTCGAGAAATATCAAGACAAGGAGGTTGAACATGACAAACGACAGCTGACCAATCTGAAGATAAGAACCGTATAAGGGTCCTATTTTTGCAATTAAAAATTTCGATTAACGGTTTACTCAATTTTTGAAATATATTTGTGAAAGATATTATAGGTATAGATATGTAATACAAGACTATCACGCGTGCAGTACAAGACGTCATATATTAATATAGACTTGTAATTAATTACAATAACAAATATATTTGCCAGAACCGGGAGGCCTTTCAATGCAAACTCCAAAACGTCTTTTCGTTGTAATGCACATCTTACGACATTCATTCAGATCACAACCGGTATCATTTAACATTCTTGCTTTTGAATGGTGCTCTTTGCAGACACTCCCATAACCATTGCTGCAAAATATTATTGACGCTAAGTTTTAGTTATCTCATACAAATAAATTTATTTAGGAAAGAACTACTTTATACAACTTCTTGATAACAAATCCATATTTTATATCAATACATCAAATGGATAGGAAACAAAATTAATAAAGACGATTGTGCATAAATTCCTTTATGAAGTGATTTTAAAATACCTTCGTGAATGCTCGATTTCATTTTACACGATCAAACATCACAAATTAATTAGGGATGAAGTAATTGGAGGAAAGTAGTATATATGTATTAAAACTAAGGTAATTTGGTGGTGTTAAAAGTTATAATACTCCGTAGTTACCTTTTTTCCAAGATATAAATGTTAAATAAATAAAAAAGCACTCATGACTTCTTTCGTATAAATATTAATAAAAGAGCACGGTTATTATTGATAATGATTTTAACATTTTATGCAGAGCTATCAATAAGTTTCAATTCTTTCAAAGGTTATTACATTTAGAGTGACAAAATATATTTACTTATATACGTGGTGAATAGATAACATGTAGGAGTATTATAAATAAACTATCTCATGCAAAATTAAACTAACAAAGATAAAAAGAGATTGTGCATGTGAATATGTACCCGAGAAAACAAGAAAAAGAACTAGCGCTCCCATTATCACGACATTTTTGCCATGATTTATATTTTGAATATATGTCGCACTACTATAATGACTCTCTTAGATTAATTATATATTTGGGTTTGTTGAATATAATGGGTTGTTAGCACTTGAGAACTCCTCTATTTATATGCATGAGAGAAAGATAATGCAATGTATTTGAACATTATTTCCAAATTTAGTTTTAGATACTTTAAGTTTAAAATCAAAATTACGTTGTACTTAACACATATAAATCTTTCGATTTGACTTATTTGATTTCTAGCGGATGGATTATACATTGATTAATTAAATGGAATATGTCGATTATTTACAAATTAAAGCGTGGTTTCTTTTACGACCTATTGATTTGTGATAGTGTGATCTTCATTGAGTTTTGGGCATGATTATGAATTTATCAAGAGTCTTGTATTGTTGTAAATGGTCATCACATAATGTTATAGAAAAAAGTAATTCCCTATATATGGTAGGTCTAAAAGTAATTCCTTATTTTCCCGATGTGAGACTATTTTCCTCTCAAACTCTTGGAGTGTTACATTATATATGGTTGATCTAAAAGTAATTCCCTATATACAAAAATATTTTAAATTTCTTATCATAAATATAATTTGGATTATGTACTCGGAGTAATATTACTTGTGAATACTAATAATTATCACTTATTTAAATTTATAAATAAGCAAGAAAATTTATAGAATATTTTCTTTATTCCAATACATTTTGCTTAGGATCATCTAATCCTACATCAAGTGTATGGTGGAAATTATTTTTACATCAACCATATATATGGAGTTTTTTCACCATACAATATTTAAGGAAATTTTATTTTGTCTAATTCTTTCGGTAAATAAGATCATGCCTCCAGTTTACAATAGCACTTACAATCATGATAATTGATATGAGAATAAAGTAAGAATTACAAAAACAACTATTACTACCAGCAAAGTTAAATATAAGACTATTAATCTGCTTTATCTTATGACAAGAAACCAACGTCTCTGCATATTTACAGACTAAACTCACAAGTTGTGTTGTAACTGCGCTATTATAGCAATACACTATAAGAATAAGGTATATTAACATTCGCTAATTATCGACAGACAAAATAATGCTCGGTAAATCATTTTTCTTACCGAAACAGTTGGTGTAACAAAGTTGGATGGTAAGTACCGGACGCCAAAACAAATAGTCGGTAATTTAACACGTTGGTCGATAAGTACCGACATAAATGTTTATTTTATCCACCGAATATTTATCGGTAGGTAAATTATTTCAAATATACCAGGAAAATATATTATTCAATTTTATTAATTACTTAGTGAAAAACAACACCTAAACATACCCGACCATCCAATATTGAACAACACATTAACAAACACCATTTATTCCCGCCGCCATCACCACCACGTAACGTCGGAGCTCCAGTCCTCTACACCCATCTTTATTTCTCTTTCCGTTTTTTTATTCTACGAGGTTAGGTTGAGAGAAAACCCATTTTAACTGAAGAGGTTCTTTAGTTAGGGTATCTCATTGAAGAGGTTTATCAATATGCTTAAATAAAAACTCCACAGTTAAGCGTACTGTTGGGGAAGTAATATTAGGATGAGAGTCCTCTTTGAAAGGTTTTCTAGATACGCATAAGCAAGGGAAAACACATTAGGTAACATTGGTAAAAGCTACTACCTTGATGTGACTTATACTGGCTTTAATAACTCAACTCTTAGCTACTCTACCCCCGAATTTTGAGAGGGAGTTGATCGATTTTTAAGTGTGTTTATAGCTATAATATGATTTTCAATCTTGCATACATTATTATTGATTGTTAACTTGTTTTACTTTCATTCTATGCTCGAGAAAAATCAAGCAAGGAGGTTGAACATGACAAACGACAGTTGACTAATCTGAAGATAATAACCGTATAAGAGTCCTTTTTTTGCAAATAAAAATTTCGATTAACAGTTTACTTAATTTTTGAAATATATTTGTGAAAGATATTATAGGTATAGATATGTAATACAAGACTATCACGCGTGCAGTACAAGACGTCATATATTAATATAGACTTGTAATTAGTTACAATAACAAATATATTTGCCAGAACCGGGAGGCCTTTCAATGCAAACTCCAAAACCTTTTTTCGTTGTAATGCACATCTTACGACATTCATTCAGATCACAACCGGTATCATTTAGCATTCTTGCATTTTCATGGTGTTCTTTGGCAGGCACTCCCATAACCATTGCTGCAAAATATTATTGACGCTAAGTCTTAGTTATCTCATACAAATAAATTTATTGAGGAAAGAACTACTTTATACAACTTCTTGATAACTAATCCATATTTCATATCAATACATCAAATGGATAGGAAACAAAATTAACAAAGACGATTGTGCATAAATTCCTTTATGAAGTGATTTTAAAATACCTTCGTGAATGCTCGATTTTATTTTACACGATCAAACATCACAAATTAATTAGGGATGAAGTAATTGGAGGAAAATAGTATATATGTATTAAAAATAAGGTAATTTGGTGGTGTTAAAAGTTATACTACTCCGTAGTTACCTTTTTTCCAAGATATAAATGTTAAATAAATAAAAAAGCACTCATGACTTCTTATGTATAAATATTAATAAAAGAGCACCAGTTATTATTGATAACGATTTTACCATTTTATACAGAGCTATCAATAAGTTTCAATTCTTTCAAAGGTTATTACATTTAGAGTGACAAAATATATTTACTTATATAAGTGGTGAATAGATAACATGTAGGAGTATTATAAATAAACTATCTCATGCAAAATTAAACTAACAGTATAAAAAGAGATTGTGCATGTGAATATTGTACCCGAGAAAACAAGAAAAAGAACTAGCGCTCCCATTACTGTCGACATTTTCGCCATGATTTATATTTTGAATATATGCCACACTACTATAATGACTCACTTAGATTAATTATATATTTGGGTTTGTTGAATATAATGGGTTGTTAGCACTTGAAAACTCCTCTATTTATATGCATGAGAAAAAGACAATGCAATGTATTTGAACATTATTTCCAAATTTAGTTTTAGATACTTTAAGTTTATAATCAAAATTACATTGTACTTAACACATATAAATCTTTCGATTTGACTTATTTGATTTCTAGCGGATGGATTATACATTGATTAATTAAATGGAATGTGTCGATTATTTACAAATTAAAGCGTGGTTTCTTTTACGACTTATTGATTTGTGATAGTGTGATCTTTATTGAGTTTTGGGCATGATTATGAATTTATCAAGAGTCTTGTATTGTTGTAAACGGTCATCACATAATGTTATAGAAAAAAGTAATTCCCTATACATGGTAGGTCTAAAAGTAATTCCTTATTTTCCCGATGTGAGACTATTTTCCTCTCAAACTCTTGGGGTGTTACATTATATATGGTTGATCTAAAAGTAATTCCCTATA
Source organism: Silene latifolia (assembly GCF_048544455.1). Lineage (NCBI taxonomy): Eukaryota > Viridiplantae > Streptophyta > Magnoliopsida > Caryophyllales > Caryophyllaceae > Silene > Silene latifolia. The sequence continues at coordinate 34,659,186 of NC_133531.1, forward strand.
TACAAAAATATTTTAAATTTCTTATGATAAATATAATTTGGATTATGTACTCGGAGTAATATTACTTCCGATTACTAATAATTATCACTTAGTTAAATTTATAAATAAGTAAGAAAATTTATAGAATACTTTGTTTATTTCTATACATTTTGCTTAGGATCATCTAATCCTACATCAAGTATATGGTGGAAATTATTTTTACATCAACCATATGTAGGGAGTTTTTTCACCATACAATATTTAAAGAAATTTTATTTTGTCTAATTCTTTCGGTAAATAAGATCATGCCTCCAGTTGTACAATAGCACTTACAATCATGATAATTGATATGAGAATAAAGTAAGAATTACAAAAACAACTATTACTACCAGCAAAGTTAAATATAAGACTATTAATCTGCTTTATCTTATGGCAAGAAACCAACGTCTCTGCATATTTAAATACTAAACTCACAAGTTGTGTTGTAACTGTGCTAATATAGCAATACACTATAAGAATAAGGTATATTAACATTCGCTAATTATCGACAGACAAAATAATGCTCGGTAAATAATTTTTCTTACCGAAACAGTTGGTGTAACAAAGTTGGATGGTAAGTACCGGACGTCAAAACAAATAGTCGCTAATTTAACACGTTGGTCGATAAGTACCGACATAAATGTTTATTTTATCCACCGAATATTTATCGGTAAGTAAATTATTTCAAATAAACCAGAAAAATATATTATTCAATTTTATTAATTACTTAGTGAAAAACAACACCTAAACATACCCGACCATCCAATATTGAACAACACATTAACAAACACCATTTATTCCCGCCGCCATCACCACCACGTAACGTCGGAGCTCCAGTCCTCTACACCCATCTTTATTTCTCTTTCCATTTTTTTATTCTACGAGGTTAGGTTCAGTAAAACCCATTTTAACTGAAGAGGTTCTTTAGTTAGGGTATCTCATTGAAAAGGTTTATCAATATGCTTAAATAAAAACTCCACAATTGAGCGTACTGTTGGGGAAGTAGTATTAGGATGAGAGTCGTCTTTGAAAGGTTTTCTGGACACGCATAAGCAAGGGAAAACACATTAGGTAACATTGGTAAAAGCTACTACCTTGATGTGACTTATACTGGCTTTAATAACTCAACTCTTAGCTACTCTACCCCCGAATTTTAAGAGGGAGTTGATCGATTTTTGAGTGTGTTTATAGCTATAATATGATTTTCAATCTTGCATACATTATTATTGATTGTTAACTTGTTTTACTTTAATTATAAGCTCGAGAAAAATCAAGCAAGGAGGTTGAACATGACAAACGACAGCTGACCAATCTGAAGATAAGAACCGTATAAGGGTCCTATTTTTGCAATTAAAAATTTCGATTAACGGTTTACTCAATTTTTGAAATATATTTGTGAAAGATATTATAGGTATAGATATGTAATACAAGACTATCACGCGTGCAGTACAAGACGTCATATATTAATATAGACTTGTAATTAATTACAATAACAAATATATTTGCCAGAACCGGGAGGCCTTTCAATGCAAACTCCAAAACGTCTTTTCGTTGTAATGCACATCTTACGACATTCATTCAGATCACAACCGGTATCATTTAACATTCTTGCTTTTGAATGGTGCTCTTTGTGAACACTCCCATAACCATTCTTTGCAAAATATTATTGACGCTAAGTTTTAGTTATCTCATACAAATAAATTTATTTAGGAAAGAACTACTTTATACAACTTCTTGATAACAAATCCATATTTTATATCAATACATCAAATGGATAGGAAACAAAATTAATAAAGACGATTGTGCATAAATTCCTTTATGAAGTGATTTTAAAATACCTTCGTGAATGCTCGATTTCATTTTACACGATCAAACATCACAAATTAATTAGGGATGAAGTAATTGGAGGAAAGTAGTATATATGTATTAAAACTAAGGTAATTTGGTGGTGTTAAAAGTTATAATACTCCGTAGTTACCTTTTTTCCAAGATATAAATGTTAAATAAATAAAAAAGCACTCATGACTTCTTCTGTATAAATATTAATAAAAGAGCACCGGTTATTATTGATAATGATTTTAACATTTTATGCAGAGCTATCAATAAGTTTCAATTCTTTCAAAGGTTATTACATTTAGAGTGACAAAATATATTTACTTATATACGTGGTGAATAGATAACATGTAGGAGTATTATAAATAAACTATCTCATGCAAAATTAAACTAACAAAAGATAAAAAGAGATTGTGCATGTGAATATTGTACCTTAGAAAACAAGAAAAAGAACTAGCGCTCCCATTCTCGTCGACATTTTTGCCATGATTTATATTTTGAATATATGTCGCACTACTATAATGACTCTCTTAGATTAATTATATATTTGGGTTTGTTGAATATAATGGGTTGTTAGCACTTGAGAACTCCTCTATTTATATGCATGAGAGAAAGATAATGCAATGTATTTGAACATTATTTCCAAATTTAGTTTTAGATACTTTAAGTTTAAAATCAAAATTACGTTGTACTTAACACATATAAATCTTTCGATTTGACTTATTTGATTTCTAGCGGATGGATTATACATTGATTAATTAAATGGAATGTGTCGATTATTTACAAATTAAAGCGTGGTTTCTTTTACGACCTATTGATTTGTGATAGTGTGATCTTCATTGAGTTTTGGGCATGATTATGAATTTATCAAGAGTCTTGTATTGTTGTAAATGGTCATCACATAATGTTATAGAAAAAAGTAATTCCCTATATATGGTAGGTCTAAAAGTAATTCCTTATTTTCCTGATGTGAGACTATTTTCCTCTCAAAGTCTTGGGGTGTTACATTATATATGGCTGATCTAAAAGTAATTCCCTATATACAAAAATATGTTAAATTTCTTATCATAAATATAATTTGGATTATGTACTCGGAGTAATATTACTTGTGAATACTAAAAATTATCACTTATTTAAATTTATAAATAAGTAAGAAAATTTATAGAATATTTTGTTTATTTCTATACATTTTGCTAAGGATCATCTAATCCTACATCAAGTATATGGTGGAAATTATTTTTACATCAACCATATGTAGGGAGTTTATTCACCATACAATATTTAAGGAAATTTTATTTTGTCTAATTCTTTCGGTAAATAAGATCATGCCTCCAGTTGTACAATAGCACTTACAATCATGATAATTGATATGAGAATAAAGTAAGAATTATAAAAACAACTATTACTACCAGCAAAGTTAAATATAAGACTATTAATCTGCTTTATCTTATGGCAAGAAACCAACGTCTCTGCATATTTACAGACTAAACTCACAAGTTGTGTTGTAACTGCGCTAATATAGCAATACACTATAAGAATAAGGTATATTAACATTCGCTAATTATCGACAGACAAAATAATGCTCAGTAAATAATTTTTCTTACCGAAACAGTTGGTGTAACAAAGTTGGATGGTAAGTACCGGACGTCAAAACAAATAGTCGGTAATTTAACACGTTGGTCGATAAGTACCGACATAAATGTTTATTTTATCCACCGAATATTTATCGGTAGGTAAATTATTTCAAATAAACCAGAAAAATATATTATTCAATTTTATTAATTACTTAGTGAAAAACAACTCCTAAACATACCCGACCATCCAATATTGAACAACACATTAACAAACACCATTTATTCCCGCCGCCATCACCACCACGTAACGTCGGAGCTCCAGTCCTCTACACCCATCTTTATTTCTCTTTCCATTTTTTTATTCTACGAGGTTAGGTTCAGTAAAACCCATTTTAACTGAAGAGGTTCTTTAGTTAGGGTATCTCATTGAAAAGGTTTATCAATATGCTTAAATAAAAACTCCACAGTTGAGCGTACTGTTGGGGAAGTAGTATTAGGATGAGAGTCGTCTTTGAAAGGTTTTATGGACACGCATAAGCAAGGCAAAACACATTAGGTAACATTGGTAAAAGCTACTACCTTGATCTGACTTATACTGGCTTTAATAACTCAACTCTTAGCTACTCTACCCCCAAATTTTGAGAGGGAGTTGATCGATTTTTGAGTGTGTTTATAACTATAATATGATTTTCAATCTTGCGTACATTATTATTGATTGTTAACTTGTTTTACTTTCATTATAAGCTCGAGAAAAATCAAGCAAAGAGGTTGAACATGACAAACTACAGCTGACCAATCTGAAGATAATAACCGTATAAGAGTCCTTTTTTTGCAAATAAAAATTTCGATTAGCGGTTTACTCAATTTTTGAAATATATTTGTGAAAGATATTATAGGTATAGATATGTAATACAAGACTATCACGCGTGCAGTACAAGACGTCATATATTAATATAGACTTGTAATTAATTACAATAACAAATATATTTGCAGGGCTGGGAGGCCTTTCAATGCAAACTCCAAAACCTTTTTCGTTGTAATGCACATCTTACGACATTCATTCAGATCACAACCGGTATCATTTAGCATTCTTGCATTTGCTTGGTGTTCTTTGGCAGGCACCACCATAACCATTGCTGCAAAATATTATTGACGCTAAGTTTTAGTTATCATATACAAATAAATTTATTTAGGAAAGAACTACTTCATACAACTTCTTGATAACTAATCCATATTTCATATCAATACATCAAATGGATAAGAAACAAAATTAATAAAGACGATTGTGCATAATTCCTGTATGAAGTGATTTTAAAATACCTTTGTGAATGCTCGATTTTATCTTACACGATCAAACATCACAAATTAATTAGGGATGAAGTAATTGAGGAAAGTAGTATATATGCCTTAAAACTAAGGTAATTTGGTGGTCTTAAAAGTTACAATACTCCGTAGTTACTTTTTTTCCAAGATATAAATGTTTGAACAAAAAAAAACACTCATGACTTCTTTTGTATAATATTAATAAAAGAGCACAAGTTATTATTAATAATGATTTTAACATTTTATGCAAAGCTATCAAAAAGTTTCAATTCTTTCAAAGGTTATTACATTTTTTTAGTGACAAAATATATTACATATAACCTGATAAATAGTTAACAAGTTGGAGTATTATAAATACACTATCTCATGCAAAATTAAACTAACAGTATAAAAAGAGATTGTGCATGTGAATATTGTACCAGAGAAAACAAGAAAAAGAACTAGCGCTCCCATTACTGTCGACATTTTTGCCATAATTTATATTTCGAATATATGCCAACACTACTATAATGACTCTCTTAGATTAATTATATGTTTGGGTTTGTTGAATATAATGGGTTGTTAGCACTTGAGAACTTCTCTATTTATATGCATGAGAGAAAGACAATGCAATGTATTTGAACATTATTTCCAAATTTAGTATTGGATACTTTAAGTTTAAAATCAAAATTACATTGTACTTAACACATATAAATCTTTCGATTTGACTTATTTGATTTCTAGCAGATGGATTATGCATTGATTAATAAAATGGAATATGTCGATTATTTACAAATTAAAGCGTGGCTTCCTTTACTACTTATTGATTTTGATAGTGTGATCTTCATTGAGTTTCGGACGTGATTATGAATTTATCAAAAGTCTTGTATTGTTGTAAATGGTCATCACATAATGTTTTCGAAAAAAGTAATTCCCTATATATGGTAGGTCTAAAAGAAATTCCTTATTTTCCCGATATGAGACTATTTTCCTCTCAAACTCTTGAGGTGTTACATTATATATGGTTGATCTAAAAGTAATTTCCTATATACAACAATATTTTAAATTTCTTATCATAAATATAAGTTGGATTATGTACTAGTAATATTACTTGTGAATACTAATAATTATAACTTATTAAAATATATAAATAAGAAAGAATATTTATAGAATATTTTATTTTATTTTATTTCTATACATTTTGCTTAGGATCATCTAATCCTACATCAAGTATATGATGGAAATTATTTTTACATCAACCATATGTAGGGAGTTTTTTCACCATACATTATTTATGGAAATTTTATTTTGTTTAATTCTTTTGGTAAATAAGATCCTGCCTCCAGTTGTACAATACCAATTATAATAATGATACTCCTTCCGTTCCGATCATATGTTTACACTTCCTTTATTTTGTGAGGGGGAAATAAGGAAGTGTAAACATATGACCGAAATGGAGGGAGTAATTGATATGGGAATAAAGTAAGAATTACAAAAACAACTATTACAACCACCAAAGTTAAATATAAGACTAATAATCTCCTTTATCTTATGGCAAGAAATAAACGTCTCTGCATATTTACATACTAAACTCACAAGTTGTGTTGTAACTGCGCTAATATCGCAATACACTACAAGAATAAGGCATTTAAACATTCGTTAATTATCGACGGACAAAAATACATTTCGGTAAAATTTTTTCTTCCGAAACAGTTGGTGTAACAAAGTTGGATTGTAAGTACTAGACGACAAAATAAATAGTCATTAACTTATCACATTAGTCGATAATTACCGACATAAATGTTTATTTTATCCACCGAATATTTATCGGTAGGTAAATTATTTCAAATAAACCAGAAAAACATATTATTTAATTTTATTAATTAGTTAGTGAAAAATAACACCTAAACATACCCGACCATCCAATATTGACCAACACATCAACGAACACCATTTATCCCCGCCGCCACCACCACCTCGTAACGTCGGAGCTGTAGTCCTCTACACCATCTTTATTTTTCTTTCCATTCTTTTATTCTACAAGGTTAGGGTCTGTAAAACCCATTTTAACTGAAGAGGTTCTTAGTTAGGGTATCTCATTGAAGAGATTTATCAATATGCTTAAATAAAAACTCCACAGTTAAGCGTACTGTTGAGGGAGTAATTGTAATACCCATCCTTTTAGGGACCCGTTGACTGACGTTGACCGACCTTAGTGACATGCCTTGACCTTAGGGAAACCTTACGAGCTTTGTCTTGTGACTTCGTAAGCTTTGGGTGCGTGGTACTCGATCTTGTCGAGGCTACTCGATCGAGTAGCCTGGAGGCTCGATCGAGTAGGGGCCACTCGATCGTGTAAGTTAGTTACTAGATCGAGTAGCGTGTTTACCGCGAGGAGTTATATATCGTGTTTCGTATATCCGCAAATCATTTCCGCCTCTCTTCTCTTAACCTAGATATCACCTCTTATTATTCCGTTCACCATAGTACCTTCCATTGGAGCCTTGAGGATGCTTGTGCCATGGGGATGGGTTACTTGAGTCGGGTAGCGGTCTTGACCCCTGATTGCTATGCATAGGTATGTCATCTTCATCATCATCATCGTCGTCGTTGTTGTTTTCAGTTAGGGTTGTAGTTGTTGTGATCGATGATTGTACTGTTTGCATAGTTGTGTTGCGTGGTTGTTTGACATCTTGTGATCAAAAGTGGGATCGCTGCAGTGCGCTAAACGTAGGTTCGCCTGCTCAGTACTATTGGCTGTTTAGAGTGTCTTTTGATGTGATTTGGTTGTTGTTGTGTCGTTATGGCTGATTGGTTGTTGTAATTGGTTGGTGTTGTGTTGTGCTGATTATCGTTGTTGTGGTACAGCTGATTTTGGTTGTTTGTCTCTGGTTCTCGAGGTACGTCCTCGGCTGAGTGAACTCACTTGCGGGAGTGGCTTCACGCCCTAGTTTCGCCCTCTGTGGAACCCGCTACTGCAGGGGGTGTGCACATTAATGGGATAGGGTTATCGCTCGGTATGATGAGCGGGGATTTGGTGGGTACGGCTACAGTCCCCCACTGGCAGGGCTAGTCCATTGGACAGTCGGTGACGGTGATTGATTGGAGGAGATGTGGCTTGTGTGTGTTTTGTAGTGTCTGTATTGTAATATCATTGGTTGGTGTGTTTATTCAGTTGCTGACCTTGTGTGGTTTGTCTTCTTATTTGTTTCTGTTGTGTCTGTCGTGATCCCTTATGGTGAGCAGTCAGTCTTAGCAGGTGATGTCTTGGATGATAGTTGGATACTTGGCGGGATTAGTCTTTCACGAATCATGACAGACGTGTAGTTCTCATAGCTGACAGTAGTCCGAGTTGTACTTTTTGTATATCTTAGTTTTGTTAATCACTTGTAATAAACTTTAATTGTTCTTTTATCGACGTTTGATCATTGCTATCCTCAGGCAACCGAGATGGTGATGCCCTTATATGCTAGGGAAGGTCTTGCTAAGGCTCCTTGGTATATGGGGGTGTCACAAAGTGGTATCAGAGCGACGATTTTGGAACCTATAACAAATGAGCCTAATGAACATAGTGAGTCTAATAAAATGAACCTCGTGTATGTGTATTGGGAACCCCAGCTGATGCTAGGTTTTAGGTGAGTAGGCGTCCTCATTTCAAAATCATGGCCCCATTATGCTTAAGCCAGTCACCGGTTATGGGGATATCGAGTCGGGAATTATGTGCCCATTGTGTATAATGGTTATTTCAGAGATGTTTTTGATGGAGTCTTTACGAATGCTAGTGTGTATAATTGTGATTAGAACTGTGAGAATCTATAGTTGAGTAGTAATGGGAGTGGTGACATGTTTATGATACATGACAGTGTGTATGATGTGGTGAAGGTAATGGTTGTTCCAAATAGTTGGTATTAGTATTTGATATGAAAGGAATGGTGAGTATGGTATGTGGTAAAGATGGTAATTAGTAAGTTTTGAATGAGCTGTAGCAGTTGTCAAAGTAGTACTTGGAGAATGTGACGGATAAATGTTTAACTGCTTACGTGATATAGCCTAGTTAAGTTGAGAAAGCTAGTGGGTATTTGTTGTGATATGGTTAAGTTATTAGTGTGCTTGAACGGTAAACCATAGCCTAATGCTAGATGAATGCTTAAGAGTGATACATTATAAGTTGTGTTGTCAAAGTTCCAAATGCATGATCATAAGTAAAGAAACGTGTCGAAAGTATACGTGAGGAAGCTAAAAGTGTGGTCTTTTGGTTGTGTAATGGTTGTTATAGAATGAAATGAAAGAGTTGAATGAAGTAATGTGTTTGTTAGAATTGATACGATGTATTTGTGTGATAGTAATTTATCATGAACGAGTATAATAATCTGTGACGATTTCCGAATTCATTTTGGAATCGACACGCGTTGCTGTTTTGCAGGAATCTTTAGTTAATCTCATAATTTCCGATCATGTACCTAACCTTACTTGACCGAGTACGAGTGCCTACTAGACCGAGTAAACCTCATTCGATCTAGTTAGGAAGCTATTAGGTCGAAAAGTTGGAATTTCCTGCGAAAACTCGACTGAGTAGCTCCAACTCGATCGAGTGGAGGCCGCTCGATCGAGTAACATACTTACTCGATCGAGTAAGCTGCTATAGTGCCGTTGAAACACGGGGTCTTAGACCCTCTTTCCCTAATTCTTTCTCTTATTTCTTCCACTCCACAAAACCCTAATTCCTAATCTCTCTCAAAGTACTCTTGTCCTTGGTGATTTGTGCTTAAATCTTGGTGATTTCTTTGCTTAATTCGTTCCCTTTGCTTGCTAATCAATCAAGGTATGAAAGTTTATCCTATTTTGATGTTTTTGATTAATTAGAAGCATGTAGGATGTTGGAAATTGCTGGAAAATTGATTTATATGGGCTAAATCTTGCTTACAATTGTTGTAATATGATCTAATTGCTTCAATTTATTGACTATTGTTGTTAAAAATGCAAAAAATCGAATCAAAAACAGGATTTATATGACTCGAAATTTCTAGGGTTTGAGATTTTCAATAAAATTTTGGTTGTCTTTTGTATGTAAAAGGGAGAAAATTGGGTAGTATATGTTAAACATATCATGTTTAAAGTTGATTTTGATCATTTTCCCTCAAAAATTTGCCTTAAAACTCCGTCCTAAAAGTGCCCCTATTTGAAATTCGTTTTATATTGTTGTGAAATTTGTTTGTCTATGAAGTTATTTTGAAGGTATGATTTTCAGAAGTGATAGAGATGATGATAATTGGTGCCATACATGTAAAATTTTTTACAGCTGTGAGACCGTTTGATAGTAATTTGAGAGTCTATGCTTGTAATTTTTGGATTGTTGGTGAAAGTGTGTACTTAGTTGCTCCTTTCTATGATTATACATGAATGCTTTACATGTTTTTCAAGTATATGTGGTTTGTATATTTAAGTCATATGTTGAAACAGATGCCGACACCAACTGTAGGAACCCGTCAGAGCAAGAGGGGGAGGGCTTCTGAGCCCGAGGTAGGAGAAGGGAGTGGACATACGGTCCCAGCAGTACCCGTCTGTAGTATTTGTGAACTTTACACAAAGGGATAATTTTGTGGCCTTGTAGAACCGAAAGATGAGACCTACTCGTTGTATAGACACAACACTTCTGACTGACTTGGGGATTGAGACCGATGTTGGGCATATCTTCGAGACTTTGGGGATGACTGGGTTATATCACCTCCGCAAGCACTCTTATGCTTTCTTGACCCTTGAATTTATGAGTTCGTTTAAATACAATGCGGTGGAACAAACTGTGGAGTTCCACCTTATGAACACAAGTTTTATTCTGACCATGGATTTATTTGCTACTCACCTTGGCCTTGCTAAACCCGTCAAGGGAGCTCTCCGGGATATACCGTCTGAGTGTGGGGTTAGTAGCCTCATGCCTTGTCTTATCGGTAAATCAGCTCCTATTTCGAGTAACATGTTGATCAATGATGTTCAACATGTCACTTTGAAGATTTTCCTTCGTGCCTTGACTTGTCTGTATTATGAGAGGAGGGATGTGAGTAATTTAAACTCACACAAGTTAATGTTGCTGATGGCGTACCTTAACCCCGCCCGGTCTCAGAGAGTGACCTTTAGTGCCCCTGCTATAGTGTGTGCCAGTTTAGCGCTGATGGCTTCTTCCGACACCCGTTTTCTGAGTTGTGGGGCCATTGCCACTCGGTTGGCAAAGAGGCTGACAACCTTTGAGGCCTCCTCGGCCTACACTCCTTTGACCACCAGGGTATCCACCTTGGACCGAGACTATTTCCTCGATCGGAAATGGTTGAGAACTTTGGAGGGTGGTGGGTTAGCGTGGAGAGTGTAGGGTATGAGTTGGATGCGTATACCAGCTCTTGAGCACCTTCCCGCTATAGAGCTCGTGTGGTGGCCCAATTCGATGAGGAGGAGGAGGAGGCGTCAACCTCATTGACCCGCAGATCCTACGGGTGATGCGGAGCCGAGGAAAGGAGACCAGGTGAGACCGGAGGATGCCCAGCCTAGATTGGGGAGGGGACCACGCCGAGGGAGGGAGAGGGTGGCTGAAACTCAGCCAGCGCAGCCGGTGTCGCCACAGCACAAGTTTCCTAGTTACCCTTCTTTTTATAGCCCTGAGATGAGAGTGAGCGAGCTCACAAAGAGAGTGTCTTCTACCTTGACACTTGCACGAGATGGCTTATAGTGTAGGTATCGGGACCACGGGAGCTCAGCCGATGTGGTGAAGAGGTGTCGGGGACGACAGTGGGGTCATCCACTCTTATGGTGTGGATAGGTCTACTTGGGGAGCGCCTCAGTCGTATCCCTATGGTTGTTTGACCCCTTCGCGCGTGGGGAGCAGATCTTTGGTGTTGGTGGTGATGCGGGTCATGATGCGGGAGCAGGCACATCTGTTGGTGGCGGTGATGATGAGCTCATGGATGAGCAACAAGAGGAGTGATGATACTCCTTTTTCCTTCTTATTTTGTTTCATGACTTGTAGTGGATATTATTTTGTTTTCGGTAGATACTTTCTTGGATCCTTGGTTTGTACATTTGCCATAAGACTGTATTTTGAGTACCATTAGACTTTTATGCAGGATTTTAGGGTCGGGCTAGCATCCTGACTCATGTTTATATGGTTGTGTGCCTTATATTTAACTTTTGGGGGGCTTTCTGACCTCTTGGCTACTCGATCGAGTGCCCCTTACTCGATCGAGTAACTATAGGTATGGTAGTGGATAGTATTCTGATCTTAGCCTACTCGATCGAGTAGCTGATGAGCTCGATCGAGTGCCTGACCAACTCGATCGAGTGTCACTGATACAAGAACTTTTCAAATCAAGACTTGTTTGAATCATCGTATTTTTGGATGTTATTAGGTTAATCTTTATTGTGGGTGTTTGGTGACATTGTTTAGCTTCACCGTTGATTATACAATTGCATGTAGTCGAGTTATAGAAGTAATTTTCAATGCTATGTATATGGGTTGGAACGATAAAACAAATTTGTCGGGAACATAATTTGCGTTGGTGTTGTTCAAGTTGATAATCACATATATACCTGCATCATGTGGGTCTTGTTTAGGTAGTGTCAAGAGAGTATCGCTATTGTCATGAGTCGAATATGCATTTTGGTCAATTTGCACAATTCTCGGTAGTATTTTTTTTACTTTGTAGTCCAAATTAAGTCGAGTTGGATAAATAGAATACTATGTTTATAATGTTGGCGCATGTTCGGTATGGTCGTATAACAAATAATTGATGGATTTGCTGCCAGTTTGTAATAATATATCCTGCGATGTGCTGCATAATTTCAGTGATTTTCCGTTTATACGAGTTATAATGGTGTAATGTCAAAATTAGGTTATGTCAGTGTCAATCAATGTTGTTTCGTGGTTTATGAGTAATGTCAAATGATATAATATTTATCGGTTTGAGGGACATGAAAGTTGTTTAACAGTGAACTTCGGGGACGAAGTTCCTTTTAAGAGGGGAAGAGTAATGTCGGAAAAGAAAAATGATGTAATTATAACAATTTTGCAGTATTTTTGTAGTATTTTAAAGTACGTGAATGACTGTTTGAATAGTTTTATATGATTGTTTGGATAACTTCATAGTGGTTTTGGTACAATTGAGTAAGAATTTACAATTGTTGAATAAAATAGCATGTTGTATACTTTATTTTCAGTAGTATTCGTTATGATGGCTTGAGAATTTAATGTTATTAGAAACAGTGGAGTTGCCTTTAGCAGAATTGTGTTGTACGGTTAAAGTAATCGAGTATAATGAAACATATGTGGTGTAAATCGAAAACATCTGTTGTTGTGAATCTGTGATAAGACCGTTGTGTTGTATGTTTTGTAAGTAGTAATTGTTGGCTGGTGATGAATAAAAGTATAGTCTCGTAGTTGTGTTGGTGCATGTTTGAGTAATATGATGTAGTAGTGTAAGTGATAGTCGAGTTGGTCGTCCTTATGGTTGGTATGATTTCAGTGATTCATAGAGAAGTTTGTGTTTAGCTGGGAGTCGTGTTAGGTACTATGTGCAAAGGTGGATGATGATGATGTCTGATGGACATATGTAGTGGGATAGTATTTCTAAACAGTTTTGTCGACCTGTGTCGGGTAAACGGAAGTGTCAACCTTGGTTTCTTTTTCGTGCAGTTCGGGAGAGGATGAGTCGAACTTCGGGGACGAAGTTTTTTTTAAGGAGGAAAGACTGTAATACCCATCCTTTTAGGGACCCGTTGACTAACGTTGACCGACCTTAGTGACATGCCTTGACCTTTGGGAAACCTTACGAGCTTTGTCTCGTGACTTGGTAAGCTTTGGGTGCGTGGTACTCGATCGAGTAGGCTGGAGGCTCGATCGAGTAGGGGCCACTCGATCGAGTAAGTTAGTTACTCGGTCGAGTAGCGTGTTTACAGCGAGAAGTTATATATCGTGTTTCGTATATCCGCAAATCATTTCCGCCTCTCTTCTCTAAACCTAGATGTCGCCTCTTCTTCTCCCCGTCACCATAGTTCCTTCCATTGGAGCCTTGAGAATGCTTGTGCCAGGGGGATGGGTTACTTGAGTCGGGTAGCGGTCTTGACGCCGGATTGCTATGCGTAGGTATGTCATCATCATCATCATCATCATCGTCGTCGTTGTTGTTTTCAGTTAGGATTGTAGTGGTTGTGATAGATGATTGTACTGTTTTCATAGATGTGTTGCGTGGTTGTTTGACATCTTGTGATCGGAAGTGGGATCACTGTGGTGCGCTAAAGGTAGGTTCCCCTACTCTGTACTGTTGGTTTTTTAGAGTGTCTTTTGATGTGATTTGGTTGTTGTTGTGTCGTTATGGCTGATTGGTTGTGGTAATTGGTTGGTGTTATGTTGGGCTTATTATCGTTGTTGTGGTACAACTGATTGTGGTTGTTTGTCTCTGGTTCTCAATGTGCGTCCTTGGCTGAGTGGAGTCACTTGCGGGAGTGGCTTCACGCCCTAGTTTCGCCCTCCTCGGAACCCGCCACGGGAGGGGATGTGCATATTAATGGGTCAGGGTTATCGCTCGGTATGATGAGCGGGGATTTGGTGGGTACAGTGCGGTCCCCCACTGGCAGGGCTGGTCCAGTGGACAGTCAGTGACGGTGGTTCATTGGAGGAGAAGTGGCTTGTGTGTGTTTTTTTGTGTCTGTATTGTAATGTCATCGGTTGGTGTGTTTATTCAGTTGCGGACCTTGTGTGGTTTGTCTTCATGTTTGTTTCTGTTATGTCTGACGTGATCTCTTATGGTGAGCAGTCAGTCTTAGCAGGTGATGTCTTGGATGATAGCTGGATACTTGGCGGTACGACGCTTTCATGAGTCATGACAGACGTGTAGTTCTCATAGTTGACAGTAGTCCGAGTTGTACTTTTTGTATATCTTAGTTTTGTTAATCACTTGTAATAAACTTTAATTGTTCTTTTATTGACGTTTGATGATCGCTATCCTCGGGCAACCGAGATGGTGATGCCCTTATATGCTAGGGAAGGTCTTGCTAAGGCTGCTTGGTATATAGAGGTGTCACAGTAATATTAGGATAAGAGGCATCTTTGAAGGGTTTTCCAGATACACATGAACAAGGGCAAACACAGTAGGTAACATTGGTAAAAGCTACTACCTTGATGTGACGGTTTTATACCATCTTTAACAACTCAATTCTTAGCTACTCTACCCCCGAATTTTGAGAGGGAGTTGATCGATTTTTGAGTGTGTTTATAGCTAGAATATGATTTTCAATATTATATACATTATTATTGATTGTTAACTTGTTTTACTTTCATTATAAGCTCGAGAAAAATCAAGACATGGAGGTTGAACATGACAAACGATAGTTGACCAATCCGAAGATAAGAACCGTATAAGGGTCTTTTTTTTTTACAAATAGAAATTTCGGTTAAATGTTAACTCAAATTTCTAAATATATTTGTGAAACATATTATTGGTATAGATATATCATACAAGACTATCGCGTACAAAGACAAGACGTCATATATTAATACATACTTGTAATTAATTACAATAACAAATATATTTGCTTTAACCAGGAGGTCTTTCAATGCAAACTCCAAAACCTTTTTCGTTGTAATGCACATCTTACGACATTCATTCAGATCACAACCGGTATCATTTAACATTCTTGCATTTTCATGTTGTTCTTTGCGAGCACTCCCATCCGTAACACCCCATACTCCAAGTGCCCTACCAGGACCACTCAAGGCATGGAAGTGCTACCATCTCGGTTACCCGAGGCAATGATAATCAAATGACAATGAAGAAACATAATTTAAATAACAAAATAGTTTAAAGTGATTACATGATCAAAACCAAAACCAAAACTGAAATACAAGATTCTCAGACGGTCTACTGCTAAAACTATCAAGCTATAAAACATCGTCTGACACAGCGGAAGACTTCTAACTGCCACGTGATGACTCATGCCAGCTATCCCATACGCGTCATATCGTTCCTGCTCAATAACTGCTCACCACCCCCGAATGGATCACCACAGTTTTTAAAACATTAAACGGGGTCAGTACTAATCACACAATTTAAATAACCAACAACACGGTAAACAAGTAGCTCAAACGGTTACACACACAATCACACCCACTCCAATCCGTCTCCGTCACCGACTGTCCTCTGGACCAGCTCTGCCAATGGGGGACCGCAGCCGTTCCCACCTAAGCCCCGCTCATCACACCGAGCGATAACCCTGTCCCATTAATGTGCACATCCCCTCCCGTGGCGGGTTCCACGGAGGGCGAAACAAGGGCGTGAAGCCACTCCCGCAAGTGACTCCACTCAGCCGAGAACGCATCTCGAGAACCAGAGACAAACAATCACAACCATTAAACAGCAATCAAACCAACAACCGTCACAATACTCGTATAACAATAATCAACAATCACAACACACCAACAACACATTATGGGACTAATACTGAGTAGGAAACCCTACCGGAATGAAAGAACACAATAAGACGGTCTCAACAATTGTATCAAAATTCCTCTTCTACGAATCCTCCTCCTAACATATAATCACATAATTACTAACAATCACAAAACTAACACAAATCCCCAATTCCCAAAATTAGGGTTTAAACAAAGTTAACTAAATACTATAAAATTGGTATGTAGATCTTACCTTGACGCAAGGAACACTATGATGCAAAGAACAAGATGATCCGACACTCCTAGCCTTGGGGATTTGACAACAACGCGACGAGAGAGAACTACGTAACTCCTTTTTCTTTTAAAAGGTTTAGAAAGGTTAAAAAATGATGAAATAAACGCGTACTCGATCGTAAACCTTTTTTATATCAAACTCGCGTCGAAACTTAAGGTAACTTGGTGATCATAAAAGTTATAATACTCATCGTAGTACCTTTTTTCCAAGATATAAATTTTTAATAATAAAAAAAAGCACTTATGACTTCTTTTGTATAAATATTAATAAAAGAGCACTAGTTATTATTGATAATAATTTTAACATTTTCTGCAAAGCTACCAAAAGAGAAATAGAATTATTATTTAAGTTTCAATTCTTTCAAAGATTATTTCATCTAACATGATAAATTATATTACATTTATACTAGGTGAATAGTTAATATGTAGAGGAGTACTATAAATACACTATCTCACGCAAAATTAAACAAAGAGTACAAAAAAAGATTGTGCATATGAATATTGTACAGGAAAACAAGAAAAAGAACTAGCCATCCCATTTCGTTGACCTTTTTGCCATAATTTATTTTTTGAATAATATGTCGACACTACTTTAATGACTCTGTTAGATTAGTTATATGCATCGGTTTGTTGAATATAATGAGTTATTAGGACTTGAGAACTCCTTTATTTATATGCACGAGAGCAAGACAATGCAATGTATTTGATCATTTTTTCCAATTTTAGTTTTAGACACTTTAAGTTTCAAATCAAAAGTACATTGTACGTAAGACAAATATAAAGCTTTCGATTTCACCAATTTGATTTCTAGCGGAAGGACTATGCATTGATAATAAAAAGGAATATGTAAATTATTTAATAATTAAAAGGTGGTTTCTTTTATTACTTATCGATTTGTATTATTGTGATCTTCATCGAGTTTATGGACATGATCAGACGTATGATTTCCTGATATAATTTTTTTATAAAAATCTTGTATCATTTTATATTGTCCACCTAAAAATATTTGTAATGATGAGATTATATGGGGTATTACCTTAAATAATGTTATGGAAAAAATTAATTCCCTATATATGGTTATTCTAAAAGAAATTCCTTATATAAGGAATATTTTACATTTTCTATCATAAATATAATTTAGAATTTGTACTAAAGGTGTAATATTAAATGTGATTACTAATAAATTAATAATTATTTCTTATTTAAATTTATAAATAAGTAAGAAATTAGATCTTTGAATTTTTTTTCCAATAAACTTATAGAGAAAACCTAATTTTGTTTTTATTTCCATACATTATGCATGCTTTAGATTATCTAATCCTACATCACCAACATAGTCAAAATTATTTTTACATCAGCCATATGTATGATGTATTTTACCAAACATTATTTAAGAATAAATAATTTTGGTTTGTTCAACCTATACCACTTGCTTTGATTTATCCAAATTTTAAATCAATTATATGGTAGGAATTTTTTTTTAATCAACCATATATAGGGACTTATTTTTTGTAACACCCCGGCTCAAACTCTAGGTTGGAAGCAGTCACTCACGGTAGCTCCCCGGGTTGTGTACAAGGCCACTCGATAGAGTACCCAGAGACTCATAAAACCGTGGTATTACAGTCTTCCCTCCTTAAAAAGAAGTTCGTCCCCGAAGTTCAACCCATACTCAAAAACAAACATACTAACTCGATCAAGACACAACAACCAACTAAGAACTCAAAACAAAACCCCAACCGACCAAACATGAACTCGTAACCCCAACTCCACCAACTATTCCTACTTCCACAACATGGCTCGCGATATCGTACCAACTCCATTATATCTCTCTCGATCCTAACTCCATACATTACCAACACAAACGCTGCTAGCTCCGTAAAATATCATCCACTAGATAATCCAATATCAAGATGCTCATAACATCAAACGGAATGTTACATTCTACCACCTTTAAAAGGAACTTCGTCCTCGAAGTTTACTTACACTCATAAACATCATCATGCCACTATCAAAACTCTCGAACTCCTAAACATCACACTACTACAAGCACGGCCATGGCCTTTTAACAGTATCATCCACAAAACAAATCCCTCCTTTACGCTACGCTAACACTCTACTTCCAATTATATTACAACATGCACAACCATAAAACTCTCTTTTATCGCATCCTACTCCTCTTAAGACAAATGTTACGTCCTCGTAACTCACTAATACTCAATCCTTAGTTATATCATCTCATTATCCTCATCACCACCACATGTCAAAGATAACCGCCTATAACCTCATCTCTATAACCATTCCTATTTCCAAGGCTCTCTTACTTAAACAGTTCTCATACTTCAGTTCACTCTGCACTCCATCTAACCAATACCGCAAAACCCTTAGCATAACCAATACTCCAACTCTTCCACATTATCGCAACATGACATACCTCTCTATATAGACTATATAAAACTTCTATCGCCAAAAGCATAACTCACGATCCACACTTGTTACGTACACTCACACACGATCCTCAAGTTCTTTTCTTTCATCACCGCAAAAACTCATACATGACTTAACATGACACTAAATCCAAACACCCTACCCTCATTGTCCCAACGAAAGATTATGAACCACCTGTGACTTTGAGGATCATTACCACACATGTTCTACGAAATCACTTGCCATGACTATGTGCACCGATGTCTCATCTACAACAAGATCAAATGTACTGTAACAACTTCTGACAATTGTGTCCCATCAACAGAATATCCTTATGCCATGACAACCACGAAAACAAAGACACTCTCTTTCATATCATACTCTACCTCATTCTCAACCGAATCCGGTAAGAAACATCAGCAAACAAAACAACCGTCTACTGTTCAACCTAAAACTTACAAGGAACAAAAGAGAAACAAAACAACAATCTATGTGTCCAAACGGAAACTCACAGGGAACAACAACAAACAAAACAACAACTATGTAAACGATATGTACGTTTGAGAACTCGTATCATAATCATCTCTCCTCCACAACTGGTGACGGACATCGCAACACCGCCACTAAACCGACCACACCGCAGGGCGTTAAAATACCCGCATCACGACATGAAGTACCATGCCTTGGATCACCACCGAGGCACACAACCACATCGATAAACATTCCAATCACATATAATTCCCATAAACACTGACTCAATATGACATTTTGAACAAGAAAACTCACTCAAAACCGTTTTATTAGATTATAACACAACATATTATTACGGAAAGAATGACAAGAATCTCATGAACATCATCTTTACCATTTCACGGAATAAACATGTATCATCAATACACATACCATTTTAACTATAGATGCCAGATCAATCAAATTATTACCTTTTGAATATCATTCAATTAGATTAGCGTACCCAACATGCATTCGTGAGAACATTCAAATAACAACTTTATGATAATCACACCATACCACGTCTTGTGAGGTCAAAACCTCACACAAACATTTATATATATCACAGACCCGTAATCACATCCAACAGTCAATCTGATCACGTAAGTTACCACCGATAAAAGTTACCTCTCACCGAGCTTAACTCAGTATACACCTCATAACATATTCTCCCATTCGCATATCCATCACCCTCCGCCAAATGTAGCCACACCATTAATACTCAACTACTAACAACCGCCTCATATAACCACATCTTATACTCTTTCATAACCATACTTATCAATCTGGTCCCTACAAAATCAACCTCTTTAGAATTGCTACCTTTCTAATATACCATCACCCTTGACCACTAGTCACAAACCATAACACTACCAGCCGGGACATCAAACCTCTTACACTCATCTACAAGCATCACGTTTTCTTTCTATTTTTTGGTTAACATCCTAAATAAAGAACATCAAATCCATCAACGAAATTACCTCAACATTCTTCCCAATACTATCCCGAATCAGATATCGTCATCTAACTCTCCACAAAATCTCATAGAGTGCAGATACTAAATCAACCTCTTACTCCCTTAATTCTTCGAAACTCATGATTAATCATGTTGTCTGAAACTTCAGATAACCATTAACTCACTTACTCTTGGTAGTATCATACATCCCGATGATTCCTTAGTTTTATATCACATAACTCCGGTGAACATTTTTCTCATCTTACTTTTATCCTTCTTTTCTCTTTATACTCAACAATTCCATTTAATATCTCAACTCCTTATTACTTCTACCTAACCCTTTATTGCTCCAATTACCTTCTCATTGCTCCAAAACTCAAATCTCATTATTTTATATCGATATCACCTCACTCTTTCTTACCATGGATCTTCTCTTATTATGCTATTACTCACACTTGCCACTAATCTATCCATAAATCAACGTTCACTGTATACCACTCTTCTCAACCCCTTTAAAACGAACTTTCACTACATATATCCTTAACGCACCACGACTCTAACCATCTCCCTCCATAATTCTTTACACATCTCAGTCGCCACTATCCACTTACTTTGAATCTTTTTATTCTCCGTTCCTTAGACTCACATCATCCCTTGCTCATATTCACTTGCTTTTACGTTACTCAACACACAATAATATCACTCATCTCATCTTAGAAAACATGCTCTATGTCTCAATTAAATATAACGATCTTCCTTTTCTTTTTCCACTATCTATCACAACCACATATAACTCGTTATATCCTTCCACCGAACTCATCCTCACCACTGGGTGCCACTCTTACATCATAAGATTGGGTAACTTACGCATCAGGATCAACATACATATAAAACAATGCATAAAGAAGCAAGATAACACCTTTGAATTAAACATGATATGCAACGAAGTCAAAAAATAAGCATATGACCCAAAATAGGGGTCACTAGATCGAGTCAGCCTTTCGATCGAGTAGGTGAAAGTCGAGACGTATATAAAATTTTTACAGGGTTCTTTCGATCGAGTAAGGTTTCGATCGAGTACCAAAGATGCACTCGATCGAGTAGGGGCCACTCGATCGAGTACCCTACACATTTCTCAAGATCTGTCAGTTTTAAAACGGTCATAACTCACTCATTTCTTGGTCATTTTGGGCGTGTGACCTATCGTTAGAATCGTAAAAGAACAAGCTATCACCTCCAATTGGAATCACATCAAAATAATTTATGCATCTCAAGTTATAACAGTTTAAAGACAACCTCTTTATAATCGAAAAACACAACTACTTGATTTTTACTTCCAAACGACTTAAACAACAACAAGGTAGACAAAAACAACTCGGTACTCATAAAACCAGTATTGCTAATCACATGTTACTATCTTCAAAAGTCAAGCAACAACATCCATCATGCACATATATTATTTAACTTATTAATCATGTACTAACCGCAGGCTTTAATTTTATAACTTTTCGTAACACAACATTCTCATACATTACTGAATCCTATTTCCATGTTACTAACGTAACAATATTATAAATCCACTTCATCATCTAAACATATTCATATTCACAAAATCCATATTCTCATGCAATTGACACTCCATCTTTTCCAATCAGTTCATCTATTTCAACCATTCTTCATCTACAAGTGCATATGATACCACGGTAGACAATTATATGAACTTATTATCTAACTTTACGCATAAACGAAATTATGTAAAAATCATATCAAATCCCCTAAACACAAGTTACTAGTATGTACACATTATAAATCATTCATCCTGTAACATCATTATTCATCACATATTATCACATATGAACTACTTCCTTTTTCCACCACATCATTCGTCATTCTCACATACTTTTCCAACTATTCCAATCAACATGGTAAACCAACTATCATCCAACATGCTTTCAACCAACAACATACAAAATCACACTTATTCATGCCACACATCACTATATTGGTACACATTTCACAAAATAAACACATAGTGATCCCGACTCATATCCCATGGTGACCGGTTCAAAATTGTAGGGCGAGTTCGCGACTTTAGGGCGTCTCCCAAGCCTTTGCATTAAGCTCTACAACTTTTACCCCGGTTCATTTTAATTTGACTCCCTATATTCATTAAAGTTCATTAGTTCGAGGTTTGGGATCGTCTCTCGATGCCATTTTGTAACACCCAAATACTCCAAAGTGCCCTACCGGGACCACTCAAGGCATGGATGTGCTATCATCTCGGTTACCCAAGGCGATGATAATCAAATGACAATGAAGAAACATAATTTAAATAACAAAATAGTTTAAAGTGATTACATGATCAAAACCAAAACCAAAACTGAAACAAGATTCTCGACGGTCTACTTCGCTAAAACTATCAAGCTATAAAACATCGTACGACACAAATGGAAGACTTCTAAGCGCCACGTGATGACTCATCCCGACTATCCCATACAGCGTCATATCATACACACTTTCAATACCGCTCACCACCCCCGAATGGATCACCACGGTTTTAAAACATTAAACGAGGTCAAGACTAATCACACAATTTATATAACCAACAACACGGTAAACAAGTAGCTCAAACGGTTACACACACAATCACACCCACTCCAATCCATCTCCGCCACCGACCGTCATCCCTTTGGACCCGACCACTGATGGGGGACCGGACCGATTCCCACCTAAGCCCCGCTCATCATACCGAGCGATAACCCTGTCCCATTAATGTGCACATCCCCTCCGTGGCGGGTTCACGGAGGGCTTAAACCAGGGCGTGAAGCCACCGCGCATAAGTGACTCCACTCGGTTGAGAACACATCTCGAGAACCAGAGACAAACAATCACAACCATTAAACAATAATCAAACCAACAACCGTCACAATACTCGTATAACAATAATCAACAATCACAACACACCAACAACACATTATGGGACTAATACTGAGTAGGGAAACCCTCACTGAACAACAACACAATCGACGGTCTCAGCAAAGTTGTATCAAAATTCCTCTTCTACTGAATCCTCCTCCCAACATATAATCACATAATTACTAACAATCACAAAACTAACACAAATCCCCAATTCCCAAAATTAGGTTTAAACAAAAGTTAACTAAATACTATAAAATTGGTATGTAGATCTTACCTTGTACTTGAGGAACACTATGATGCAAAGAACAAGATGATACGACACACTAGCCTTGGGGATTTGCCAACAACGCGACGAGGAGAACTACGTAACTTCTTTTTCTTTTGAAAGGTTTAGAAAGGTTAAAAAATGATGAAATAAACTGTCGGAAACCTTTTATATCAAACTCGCGTTATTAGCAAAACCCGTCAAAACAACCCCGTAAAACACACTTACTCGACCGGGGTAACTAACGTACTCGATCGAGTGCCGCTTACTCGATCGAGTACAAGGCTACTTCCGTCGAGTACCCAACATGTCGAAACTATTTTAAAAAGCAAAACACACTTACTCGAAGAGTAAGGCCCACTCGATAGAGTACCAGGACTAATAAAACCGTGGTATTACACCATCACCATTCTTGCAAAATATTATTAACGCTAAGTTTAGTTATCTCATCAAATAAATTTATTTAGGAAAGAATTACTTTATACAACTTCTTGATAACTAATCATTATTTCATATTAATATATCAAATGGATAGGAAACGAAATTAATAAAGACGATTGTGCATAAATTCCTGTATGAAGTGATTTTAAAATACCTTTGTGAATCTCGATTTCATCTTACACGGTCAAACAACGAAAATTAATTTGGGATGAAGTAATTGGAGGAAAGTAGTATATATGCCTTAAAACTAAGGTAACTTGGTGATCATAAAAGTTATAATACTCCGTAGTACCTTTTTTCCAAGATATAAATTTTTAATAATAAAAAAAAGCACTTATGACTTCTTTTGTATAAATATTAATAAAAGAGCACTAGTTATTATTGATAATAATTTAACATTTTCGCAAAGCTACGAAAAGAGAAATAGAATTATTATTTAAGTTTCAATTCTTTCAAAGATTATTTCATCTAACATGATAAATTATATTACATTTATACTTGGTGAATAGTTAATATGTAGAGGAGTACTATAAATACACTATCTCACGCAAAATTAAACAAAGAGTACAAAAAAAGATTGTGCATATGAATATTGTACCAGAAAACAAGAAAAAGAACTAGCCATCCCATTACTGTTGACCTTTTTGCCATAATTTATTTTTTGAATAATATGTCGACACTACTTTAATGACTCTGTTAGATTAGTTATATGCTTCGGTTTGTTGAATATAATGAGTTATTAGGACTTGAGAACTCCTTTATTTATATGCACGAGAGCAAGACAATGCAATGTATTTGATCATTTTTTCCAATTTTAGTTTTAGACACTTTAAGTTTCAAATCAAAAGTACATTGTACGTAAGACAAATATAAAGCTTTCGATTTCACCAATTTGATTTCTAGCGGAAGGACTATGCATTGATAATAAAAAGGAATATGTAAATTATTTAATAATTAAAAGGTGGTTTCTTTTATTACTTATCGATTTGTATTATTGTGATCTTCATCGAGTTTATGGACATGATCAGACGTATGATTTCCTGATATAATTTTTTTATAAAAATCTTGTATCATTTTATATTGTCCACCTAAAAATATTTGTAATGATGAGATTATATGGGGTATTACCTTAAATAATGTTATGGAAAAAATTAATTCCCTATATATGGTTATTCTAAAAGAAATTCCTTATATAAGGAATATTTTACATTTCCTATCATAAATATAATTTAGAATTTGTACTCAGTGTAATATTAAATGTGATTACTAATAAATTAATAATTATTTCTTATTTAAATTTATAAATAAGTAAGAAATTAGATCTTTGAATTTTTTTTCCAATAAACTTATAGAGAAAACCTAATTTTGTTTTTATTTCCATACATTATGCATGCTTTAGATTATCTAATCCTACATCACCAACATAGTCAAAATTATTTACATCATATGTATGATGTATTTTACCAAACATTATTTAAGAATAAATAATTTTGGTTTGTTCAACCTATACCACTTGCTTTGATTTATCCAAATTTTAAATCAATTATATGGTAGGAATTTTTTTTTAATCAACCATATATAGGGACTTATTTTTTGTAACACCCCTACCAAACTCTAGGTTGGAAATAAAGACTCCACGGTAGCTCACGTAGGGTTGTGGCTGATGGCCACCCGATAGAGTACAGAGACTCACATAAAACCGTATTACGGTCTTCCCTCCTTAAAAGTTCGTCCCCGAAGTTCAACCCATACTAAAAACAAACATACTAACTCGATCAAGACACAACAACCAACTAAGAACTCAAAACAAAACCCCAACCGACCAAACATGAATTCGTAACCCCAACTCCACCAACTATTCCTACTTCCACAACATGGCTCGCGATATCGCATCAACTCATTATATCTCTCTGATCCTAACTCCATACATTACCAACACAAACGGCGCAGCTCCGTAAAATATCATCCACCAGATAATCCAATATCAAGATGCTCATAACATCAAACTAATCCAATAATTTTGGTTTGTTCAACCTATACCACTTGCTTTGATTTATCCAAATTTTAAATCAATTATATGGTAGGAATTGTTTTTTAATCAACCATATATAGGGACTTATTTTTGTAACACCGGCTCAAATCGCAGGTTGGAAGCTCGCTCGGTAGCTCGGGTTGTGTACAAGGCCAACAGATCAACACGGGTCTATGGACCAAGACAACGGCGACACGCACATCCGCCGTTAGAATTGAGGCGCGACACTTCTCCCACGGAACTTTGTGAAGAAAGCACGCCGTGGGTCACCCGATTTGATAGGCAATCGAAACCGGTGAAAGCTTTGAGCAAGTCTCGCATTTGTGGAGTTGCAACCAATTTTTAAGAATAATTGTAAATCGTTCAATACTTCTGGGCGCTATGTCAACATGAAGCGTGGCATAGACACTAAAGAATCTGTTTAATCTTAGCACTCTATGTCTAGAATGAGTCTCACATACCAATGACAAGGATGTCCAAAGAGATCTTGAGTAAGAGGTGAACACTCGCGTGAAGAATATGTGAGGCGGAGGCCTCTATTTATACTAATCCTGAGGTGTAAATTTAGGGAAAAATATCCTGGAAAATATTTGAAACTCATGGAATCGTGCCCAGGAGAAGGCGCTAGGCACCGGCGAGGCAAAGACTAACGCGTTCTTTCTTGCCTTTCCCTTCTCATGAAGAAAGATTTCCATTTAATTAGGAAAGAGGGAAGATTTAAAAGAGTCTTTACTCCGTAGGGCAGGATATTTCGGAACTAAATACTAAAATAATATTCGAAATAATTTGAATATTCTGATTTTGACATAAGATGGTTTTATAAAATGAAGATGGTTTTTGACCAAGACTCCAAATGTACATTAATTACCGTAAAAAGAACGTATGAGCACGTATATGACGGCTCAAGGTGACACGACTGTTTGAGAAACCACTTGTCGACTTTAACGACGAAATGTCATAAACTCGCTCCGTATGTTAAACATGTGGCCCAATCATCACTAGGGTGTTTCTTAAGGAGGCGCAGAAATGAGGTATTTATAGAGCCCCTACTTTGATTGTCGCTTGGACAAGGCAAAAGTCAAAGTATAGCCCTCGAGGTCAATCAAGATTATAACCTCAAGATTATAGCGAAGCGAGGCGACTCAAGGGTGCAGCTGCCGGGACCCGTCGTCCGGAAAATTTTAGCGTATGTCGGCTTCCGGGAGGGTGGTTTTAAAGTCCATTAGACTTAGGTGAATCGTGACACCCCATAATCCAAATGCCTTACCAGGACCACTCAGGTATAGAACGTCACTATCTTTGTTACCCGAGGCAATGATAATCATAAGACAATGAAGAAACATAATTTAAAAGTAAAATACGGTTTAAGTGATTACATGTTCAAACCCAAAACTGTTAATCGAAATACAACCAATCTAAAACTGTCTACTAATAAAATCGGAACAACTAAAAGGACATCGCCACACAGTGAAGACTTCTAATCGCTAAGTGATGACTCATCCTGGCCTAGCCCATATGCATCATATCAAACTGCCAATAACCGCTCACCATCCCCCGAATGGATCACCACAATTTTTCAAAATAAACAAGGGTCAAGATTAGGTACTAATTACCGCAATATAAAAACCACAATAAAAAACATGCCAAATAGCTCAATCATCACATCAACCCGGGGCCCCATAATCACCCCACACAATCGACTACACACTAAAGCGTAGTCCCGCTGCAGTACCCATCAACAACAGTACCCACACCGCCAGCTGGGACCGCACCAGAATCACTCAAATCCCGCTCATCAACCACCGAGCGAATGACCCAAGCGCCCTTAATGTGCACATCCCTCATGTGCCAAGGGCGGAAGCCACCCCGCAAGTGATCGCACTCAACCGGGACGCGCCCGAATATCACGCATAGCTAAATACACAAATAACAAACAACAATATAAACCAACAAACCGTCACAATCACCAACAATATAATTAATCAATAATCACAATACAACCACCACACACATCATGTAATTAATACCGGCAGGGGAACCCCGCTCGAATGCAATCATTTAATCGACGATCTAAGCAGCCTACTCGGTAATCTCTCCTCAACAAAGCCTCCTCCTATACATACATACATATAATTACTACCTTAACCACATGATCATAAAAGCCCCCAAATCCCCAAATTAGGGTTTAACCAATATTAACCAAATGCTATAAAAATGATATGTAGAACTTACCCACGACGCAAGGATCACAACGGTAAAAAGAGCAAGGGAAACCGACACTCTAGCTCTGGATTTGCTAATAATGCGAAGGAATGATTCAACGTAACTTGAAATCTCTCTTGACTGTGATTTTAGGTTTTGTAAAAGTGTTTAAAGAAGGTGACGAAACTTAATATATATTAATCCGCATTATTAACAAACACGTCGCAAATCACCCGATAACCGACTTACTCGATCGAGTAAGTCACTTACTCGATCGAGTGCCAAGCTTACTTGATCGAGTACCCTACAAAAACAGATCTTTGTTTTGCAAAAATCTAACTTACTGACAGTACCCAAAGACTCATAAAACCGTAGTATTATAGTTTTCCTCCTAAAAGAACTTTGGTTAAGTTCAAACCACAACAAAACAAAAACACACTAACATCCTCCCGACACAACAACAAAAATAAAACCCAACATAAAACTCCAAAACATACGTCCCAAACCAAAGTCAACCCGACTCAAACAACTACTAACTATATCAAAATCAACATAAAAACATGTAAAAACTCTTTGCGACCATCTTCTACCCCTAAAGAAAAACAAGGTTACGTCCTCTTTAACCACATACTGGATCAAAAAGAGACGGGTACCGCTCCCTCATAGCCTCCTCCGCCTCCCTTGTAGCCTCCTCAACCTCATGATTAGACCAACGAACCTTAAGCAACACTGTCTCACCATGTCTAGTTTTCCTAACCTTTCAATCAAGAATCATTTGGGCACCTCAAGATAAGACAAAGACTTATCCAACTTCATGTTTCACCTCTAACACATGTGACGGGGATCACCAACATAATTTCGCAGTACCGAGATACATGAAACACATTATGTACCCTATCCAAAGCAGTATTTTTGTAAAGCCAACCAAGAAGCAACCTCACCCACACTGGGCCTTATGCATCTCATACTTGCTTCTATGAACTTCTCAGCTTCACCTTCCTTTCTTACCAAATCTCATGACCCCACGCATAGGAGACACTTTCAAAAGAACCTTATCCTCAACCTGAAACTCTATATCCCAGCGATGTAGATCTGCATAACTCTTTTGTCAATCCTGGGCCGCTCTCATCCTCTCCTCATTGGATCGTCTTAATCGCTTCCGCCATCTCATGTACCATCTCGGTCCTAAAATCATCAACACTATCGTCCCAACAAATCGGACTCCTACATCTCCTCCCATATAAAGCTCAAATGTTGCCATGTTAATACCTTTGGTGTGATAGGCTGTTATTGTAAGAAAACTCAGCCAAATCCAATCCCTACCCCGGCTACCACCAAAATCCATAACACAAGCTCGCAACATATCCTCTAGAGTCTCGATGGTCCTCTCAGTCTGGCCATCTTGTCGTAAGATGAAATGATGTACTCATCTTTAAGGTAGTTCCAAGGACTCCCGTAACTCTTTCCAAAACCGTGAAATAAATCTCGAATCTCGTCGAGACACTATATTTTAGGCACCCCCATGCAATCTAACCACGTTCTTCCGATAAGCCATAGCTAACCGTGTCTTAGTCCATGTATCTTTCATTGGCACAAAATGAGCTGACTTGGTGAGTCGATCCACTATAATGCGATCATGTTGTTACCCCTGTCGACTCTTTGGTAAAACTCACGATAAAATCCATAGAAATGGACTCCCACTTCCACTCCGGTACCTCAAGAGATCGAATCTACCTTGTGGTCGACGCTGCTCCTTTCACTTTCTAACATGTCAAACAACGAGCCACGAACTCACCTGTTTCTTTCTTCATCCCAGGCCACCAGAAAGTCTTCTTTAAATCTTTGTATAGCTTGTCACCACCTGGATGTACCGAGTATGGTGTGCAATGAGCCTCTGTCATGATCATCTTCTTAAGCTCCTTATCATTAGGAACACACCACCTGCCATTAAATCTCACTACCATCGTATGAATAGAGAATCTAGACACTTTGTCCCTTTCTACCCAGCTCTCCTCCCAATCTTGGGATCTAACGCACGCTTACTACGAATGTCATCATAAATGTCCTGGCGATCTTGGTCAAATCTCCATAGCATCCCTTTTCGATCATATGTATCCCGAACTTCCCCACCTCATCTCTCAATCTCATCAAGAGGTTATAGGCGTGCACAAAGAATGCACACTCTTCCTACTCAAAGCATCAGAACCCATTGGCCTTCCCTTCATGGTATATAATATCCACGTCATAATCGCCAATCAACTCCATCTACCTCCTCTGTTGCTTGTTCAACTCCTTTTGAGTAAAGATGTACTTGAGACTCTTGTGATCTTAAAATACCTTAAAGGTCCTTCATATATAGGTAATGTCTCCAAATCTTAGAGCAAACACAATCGCACCCAACTCCGGATCATTGTGTAGGATAATTCTCCTCATATGGCTTCAATTGCCTAGAAACATAAGCAATCACCTTCTCATTCTCAGACACAACCCAACCCATTCTGTGAAACATCTGTATACACTTCAACCCAACCAGTGAAACCTGTTCTCTTTCCTCATCAAAGCTGTTATAGGTCTAGAAATCTTGGAGAAATCTTTCACGAACCGCCGATAACATCTGCTAAACCCAAAACTCCGATCTCGGCCCACATTCTTTGGTGCTTCCCACTTGGTAACCGCTTCAATCTTTGCAGGATCCACAGCTACCCCTTTTTTGAAATCACATGTCCCAGAAGAAAAGCAACTCCTCCAACCATAACTCACACTTGGATAACTTTGCATACAACTCATTTTCCTCAAGGTCCGCAGAACAATCATCAAATGCTCCATGCTCCTCCTTAGTCTTAAAAAGACTAAGATGTCATCTATGAAACCACCACAAACTTATCCAAGAACTGACTAAAGGCCCGGTTCATCAAATCCATAAATACAGTAGGTGCATTAGATAACCCAAACGGCTTCACCACATACTCATAATGGCCATACCTCGACGTGAAAGTTGTCTTTGGTATGTCCTCTTCTCTAATCTTCACCGATGGTAACTTACTCATATCAATCTTAGAAAAGATCGTCGCCACTCAACTGATCAATCAAATCATCTATCCTTGGCAAAGGATACTTGTTCTTCACCTTTACTTTGTTCAGCTCCCTTTAGTCTATACAACCTCGAGGCTCCCATCTTTCTTCTTCACAAACAGAAGTGCTCCCACGGTGACACTCAGGTCTAATGTATCCCTCTCAGTCGGATCATCCAGCTGCTTCCTTGACTCCTCCAACTCCATAGGACCCGTTCGGTCACGGTGCCTTAGAGATGGCCCGTCCCGGTTTGACTCAACATCGAATATATCTCCCTCTTTGGTGGCAACAGAGAATCTCCTATGGGAAGACATCTGGAAGCTCTCCCACAATCAGTATCTGCCAACTGTCGGACTCTCCACTCGTGATCCTCACATGGCACAAGATCAACGGAACCCCTTCTTTAGACAGACTTCAAGGTCGCACTGCAATCATCTTAACTTGGGTTTAATGCAACAAACCACGATAAGACACACTAATCCCCTTAGACCTCTCGAGAAACTTTCTTTTGATGACAATCTATCCTAGCCTTGTACTTTCCCAACCAATCCATCCCGACTATCATCCGAAAAACTGCCTAAAGGAAACTCTAAATAAGTCTGGGTAGATCAATCCCGCTTCAACTATCATGGATACAACTCTATACTACCTCCCCTACAAGATCTGCTGCACTCACCCGAAGGTATAAAAACTTCCTCTCTTACGCACTCAAACTCATAAAACCCAACCTTTAACATGACTCGATGATATAAACGATTGTGACGCTCCCGAATCAAACAAAACAAAGGTATAAACACCACTAACAAGAAACGTGCAGTGATAACGTGAGCATCGTCCTCATTTTACTTTCTTCTCCCATCATAGAAACGACTTGCCACTGGTCTTCGCTTCACCGACGCAGTACCGAGGTAGCCGGTTTAGCACGACCGAAGTTGTTGTTGGTGTTCGTAGCTGGTCTCTGATAAGAATTACCGCCATTGCGGTTACCCCTACCGTTGTTGTTAGGCCTCCCTGTTGTTCCATGACTCAAGTAGGCTGTTACTAGCATTACTCCGTGCAGGACCCTGAAAAGCTCTCTGTGACGGTCTCTCGAAACCCCCACTCACGCCTTGGTGCACTCATGTCTCTTGTGGCCCACCGCCCACCCGTTATAGCGGTCATACCCTCTCATTGCTACCACTCCACGCCACCCGTATGAATCCCCAGTGACTAAACCGAGGAACTAGATGAATATGCTCTCGCTTTGAGTATGGTTACCCTTCTTATAGTTGGATGACCACCGCCCTCGCTCTCGGCCTTCCCTTCTCAGCACCCCACTCACGATCATCTCAACCAACCTCTCAGCCCTCCTGTACTCGCTCATAAACTTCCTTCACATCTATAAGAACTCCCACCGATACCTTTCCATGATCTTGGGGGTCAACCTTCTCAAACCTCAAGCTAGGTTCTCCTCATTCACCCCATATCAAAGATATCTGGACTTCTCATTAAACTTACTTAGTACTCCAGCCAACATCATATCGATGTCATCTTAAACTCGTTGAATTCTTCCCTCAACTTACTCTCACATGTTCTAAGATAAACTCACGTCTCACGGCTTTTTGAACTCATCCCAAGGTATTGCGGTAGCCCCAGCCTCATATACATCTCCAAAGACCCACCTTAACCTTATCCCACCACTCACCTTCCGTCCCTCAAGTAGAACGCAGCTTTGTTCATTTCAACTCATCCGCATTGAACTAACTCCGGGGATATTCTATCTCCGTGCCAATTGTCCGCAACAATTAGCGCCCACTTTTCCTTATACTTTAGGATTGAACCTAGATATATGGATCTGATCTTGGAGTGATCAACCTCCTTATCCTTCCCACTCTTTTCAGCTTCCTAAGAACATCTTGGTGCTCCAACTGGGGTAATATCCAGTATAATACCCTTAAAAATTAGGACTATAACGCAAAATTTATGTGATTATTGTCATAAAACAAAATAACAAGAGAAAAACGATAAAGCATAAGAATTAACCTCGGGTCCTAGTGCAATTCGGCAAAATGAATAGAAATCAACGTAGATTTCCTCCTAATTGTTGCACCCAAGACCGTCTGAGAATATGCCCTTGTGCTAGAAATGTATTCTCTAATTGCCTTGCAATATTGAGAGAATAGTTGTGTGAGTTTTTACTAGATGTGAGATCTAGGTTTTCGGAGGAAAAAGCTCTTCAAAACCCTAGTTTTGTTTCAAATGAATCATTAGGTTACAAAAGAGAGAGGGACTCCCTTTTGTGAGCTCGGCCAACCGTGAGCCTACATGGGAAGTGGGCTTCCACTTCCTCTTAATTTTAACGTGGTCCTTCAAAATGCTAAATGTATATGACGCGGTTTTTATTATAAATCGTCATCAGTTATCGAACTATTAAAATATCAACTAATAACACGGATTAGTTGAAATATTAATACATGTCCGAAAAAGACAATATTGTATAATTAATTCAATATACATCAATTAAATATAATCGTTTATATTTAATTTGAATCTTTAAGCTTAATTGTCTTAGCCATTATTATTTAACGTATTAAATAATTATCTCAACATCGCGTTTGACTAATTGTTTAGTCAATAACTCGACTAGCTCGCTTAGTCAATTTTGGCATCAACACGATTTGTATTTTCATACCGTCACATCTCTCAAACGTATCCTATAGGTGTGACTTTTAGGGACGAGTTGATCACCGCCATCTGTATGACAATAACGTCAAACTTATCTAGCAAGCCAACCCTTATTGATAAACGTGGACCAACTGATTATGATACAAAAGTATACCCTTTGATCCTTTTAGAGATTTATAATGTCCTTGCACTAATCAGAGAGGACACCAGCCCCAATAAGCTCACTTGTCCGCAAGTGTATGTGCAATGACGTTATCCGCACTAACTGGAGGACACAGCTCCAACAAACTCCCACTTGTCCGTACAAGTGTATGTGCGATAACCGGTTCTCATATTCATTTAAAATTTCTCCCACTCAATGTAAAACAATTTGCAGATCCGGATCCGCAAAGGTCGTATTTACAATCGATCTGTATCAAGAGTGGTTTCCCAGACTAGAGAGTAACTCAACTGATAAAACGAATTCGTATTCGAGCATGGCCATGCATTTCAGCTTCTGACTCCTCGAGTGGCCCTGAGAAATATCGAACCCTGATAAAGGCTGAATATTTCCTTCAACTCGACTCCTTCCGATCTAAGCACAACATGAAATGACCGGAAAAAAATCTACTTGGCCCCTTATTACGGATGACCGTGAGAAAGAAACCAAAGTCACCCAAAATGCCTTAGTCTCAGAGAGAGTCCATAGTCAAAAGAATCACTCTTAGATCACCATGGAGGTCCTATCCACGACCGCACCGAATGTTATAAAACATTTAGGACTCCACGTCGATGTCACAATTGTGTCCTACGAGATATCCGTATAACTCGCCTCGGTGATTGGTCAGTCAACCGTTTGACTTATGGCTCGTTGAACCCACCATCAACCAACGCCACAAAATAATTACCTGAGTTATCACTCACGTGGGCAATTAAGGACCAAAAATATAATGTTTGTTCGGTTCACTTTGTGGTGTTCA
Organism: Silene latifolia; assembly: GCF_048544455.1. NCBI lineage: Eukaryota > Viridiplantae > Streptophyta > Magnoliopsida > Caryophyllales > Caryophyllaceae > Silene > Silene latifolia. The sequence goes on from NC_133531.1 coordinate 34,694,081, forward strand.
AAATTGTCGTACAAAACCACATGAAAAACAAAATATATAAATATCAAAACGATGATGTCGTATAGAGTACAAAAGAGAATGAATCTAATCCATAAAAGAGTACTACAACTTAGGAACACGTTTAATTCCCATGGAATTAACATGCCCTTCATGCTTATCTTGTCGTAAAGGTTTAGTGAGAGGATCTTTATGTTATCATCCTGTGAGCAATCTTTTCTATCACTACTTCCTTTTGCTCCACGTAATCTCGGATTAGATGAGCTTTCCGTTGTACATGTCTAGACTTGTTGTTAGACTTAGGCTCCTTAGCTTGGAAGATGGCACCTCTATTGTCGCAATAGATGGTGATCGGGTCATTCAACAGGCACTACACGGATAGTCCTTGTAAGAATTGACGATCCATATCGCTTTCCTTCAGCCTTCGTGACGCTGCATAGTACTCCTGACTTTCGTAGAATCTGTCAGTAACACTTTGTTTGAACTCTTCCACTGATCAATACGCCATTAAGAGTAAAACGAATCTGATCGAGATTTTGAGTCATCTCGATCCGCTTGGAAGCTAGCATCGGTCACAGAATCAAGCTGCGCATAGCTTTTTTGTTCGCTTCCATAAGTCAATGCCCAATCTTTAGTCCTCCGTAGGTACTTAAGAATGTTCTTGACAGCCATCCAATGTGATTCACCGGATGTGTTGAATCGACTTGTCATACTAATGCATATGCCACGCCCGGACGTGTGCATATCATGGCATACATGATTGATCCTATAGCCGAGGCAAAAGGAATCCGTGTCCATGCGCTTCTTTTCTTCCGTGTCTCGTGCTCGAGACTTGCTCAAATGCACCCCGGAGCCATAGGAAGAAACCCTTTTGAGTTAGTCATGCTGAATCTCTCTAGATCTTGTCTATGTAAGACTGATCGAGAGATAACATCCGACGGATCTATCTCGATAGATACGGATGCCAAAATTCTTTGTGCCTCACCCAGATCTTTCATCCTGGAAATGGTTTTTCAACCATACTTTTACCGGTTAAGAGAGGTATGTCATTCTAATCGTGAGTATGTCATCGACATACAATATTAGGAAGACAATCTTGCTCCCACTCGACTTGATATATAGATATGGTTCCTCGACCGATCGAGTAAATCCATTTTCTTTTATCACTTGGTCGAAACGATGATTCCAACTCCGAGAAGCTTGCTTAAGTCCATAAATGGAACGCTTAAGCTGCACACTTTCTTAGGATGTTCAGGATCGATGAAACCTTCGGTTGTACCATGTACAACTCTTCCTCCAAAAAACCGCTTAAGAAGGCGGTTTTCACATCCATTTGCCAAATTTCATAGTCATGAAAAGCGGCAATCGCTAAGATAATCCGAATGGAACGCAGCATGACTACGGGTGCAAAATTTCATCGAAAAACCTGGCACTTGGGTGAAACCTTTAGCAACTAGTCGTGCTTTATAGATATCTTGTTGACCTTCCACAGAATGCTTTATCTTGTAAAGCCATTTGCATTGAAGGGGACGAAACTTAGCAGGTAAGTCAACAAGATCCCATACGTTGTTCTCATACATGAGTCCATCTCGATTGCATGGCCTCAAGCCATAGCTTTGAGTCAGAACTAGTCATGGCACCTTTATAGGTCATGGGTTCACTACTTCGTTAAGAGTAGAATGTCATCTATGTCATGTTCCTCGACCATACCAATGTATCTGTCGGGAGGAATAGAGACTCTTCCCGACCTCCTAGGTTCCTCGTGAATATTAACTGCAGCTTGGATTGAAGGAATTGGTTCCTCCAATGGTTGCTCGGTATTTGGTTCCGGAATCTCCGACAGGTCGAAGGTTCTATCACTCTTTGCATTCTCGAGAAATTCCTTTCTAAGAATGTCGCACTAGCCGCAAACAAAACACGTTGTTCGGTTGCCATAAAAGTAATGACCAAGTGTTCCTTTAGGATAACCTATAAAGTATGTCTTGACCGATCGCGGGCCGAGCTTATCCTCGTGTCTCCACTTGACATAAGCCTCGCAGCCCCAAACCCGTATAAAGGACAAGTTAGGGACCGTTCCTTCCATAGTTCATATGGAGTCTTGTCAACAGCTTTAGACGGACTTCGGGTTAAGTATTAGAGCAGCTGACAGAAGAGCATAACCCCACAATGAGGCAACACGGTGTGACTCATCATGGATCGAACCATATCAAGTAGTGTTCGATTTCTCCGCTCGGACACACCATTCAACTGAGGTGTTCCAGGTGGAGTTAATCGAAGGCAATCCCACAGTCCTTTAGGTGTTGATCAAACTCGTGAGAAAGATACTCGCCACCACGATCCGAACACAGTGTTTTAATCTTTCTACCTACAGGTTCTGACCCTATTTCCGGTATTCCTTGAATTTCAAAGGATTCACTTTTGTGTCATTGGCAGACATAGCCATATCTACTTAAATCGTCCGTGAAAGTGATGAAATACCATAGCCTTCTCATGGGTGATTGACATAGGGCCCACACACATCCGTATGTATGAGTCCTAATAGGTCGCCAGCGCGCATTCCAACACCTTTGAAGGAAATTCGAGTCATCTTACCAATGAGACATGATTCACACGTACCAATGATTGAAAATCAAAGGCCGAGATAGCTCCATTTTTTATGAGAGCGTTTTTACGCGCTTTTCATTAATGTGTCCCATACGGGCAGCAGTTGCCATAGATACGCTTTGATCTTTGTCACCAACCTTTAACTTTTATTCATTACGTGTAATATTTCGGTGGTCTGATCTAAAACATAAATTCCGCTTCATGGAGACGCCTTGCCATAAATCATATCGTAATGAGAAAATGCAAGAATTATTCTCTATTACAAATGAAAACCAAGTTTGTCGGTGCGTAAACCAAATAATGTTTTAGAAAGACTGGTACATAATAGCAGCTTATATAAAAATAACTCAAACCGCTTAGAAGTCGATCACATATGTTCCCCGAGACGGCAGCCCACTGCTCCATTCTAACACGCAGTCCACCTCACCCTTTACGAGGGGTTCGATGTTTCGGAGCCCCCGCACATGATTACACAGATGAGAACCACAACCAGTATCTAGTACCCAAGTTCCAGAATTTGCGTGGTTAATCTCAATCATATGAATAAAAGTAGAAGAAGAAGAAGACATACCAACAAAGTTTAACGCGACCGCTTTTATGTCCTCATGATAAATGGACATGTACGCCCAATGCCTGGGCCTTGGCAGTTGATGGCATTCCATGTTTTCATTTTGTTTTGTCGCTTCCCGATGAGTTGCTTGACTCACCAGGCCCACTTACCCGATCCCGACTTCTTAAACTTTGCCTTTACCATCGCTAGGTCCGCTTCGAGTTTTACTTACCTTGCGCTTGTTTGTCACAACGAGAACATCTGCTTCATGCTCCCACTAAACTTCATGTCCTTCTGGCCTGTACGAGAAGGGGAGTGCAGTTCATGGGACTTTTCTTCAAATCATTCATATAGTAATTCGCTTTAAAGAGCGCAAAACCATCGTGGAGTGAATGAAGCATGCGGTCAATCACAATGTTCTCGCCGATTTACAATCAAGCGCTCCAGTCTTCGACATTCTCAATCATGCTGAGAATGCTAACCTGGTTGGTCTTTTTCGAGTCTCGCATCAAAGAAGCGAGTGGTATGCTCATAGGTCACGATTCTCTGCCGAGAATTCCTCAGAGCGTGGTGAAAATCTTGTTTGCACTTTGGGCTATGAATTTCGCAAATTGATTCCATTGCAAAAATGAGTACGTTTAATCGCACCGCCTATGAAAGTCGCTTATACTCTGAGATCTCGGTTACTCGAGTCGTGGACCTGGGTGGGCGGGAGGGCTCATTAGATATTTGAGCTTCCCACACAAGAATAGCGAGATTCCGAATGCCGCCTCCCATTCCGTGAAGTTTGATCCATCATTCTTCAGTCTAGTAGACCGATCTCATCCGATTCATGAAGATCCGCCGTGACTCACGGCTTTCCCAATGTGGCACTTGGCATCGGGTCATCGAGATGCCAGCCATTATGTTATTAGCGCAAAAAATGTGATCTACACTGAAAAAGAAAGAAAAACAAAACGAAATAAGCAACTCATCGAGGTGATTAAGTTCTATTTAAATTCATTTTAATCATTGTGACTTGCATAATTGATCTCCTCAAGAATAATACAAGTGATCCCAAGACTCAATTTCCGTGAATTGATAAGCCAACTGTTTAGCTAGTTCTTCCGTAAAAACTCTTGGTCGATAGATTTCAGTAAATCCTATCTATAGTCCACCATAATCACGTGATCGTGATTTAGTGACCATATAGCTGAGATAAAATAAGTCAACTATCCCAACTTACCCATATGAGAAGGGGTCATATTATGCCTACCGACTTAAGAAGGGATTCACTGGAGTTTGACCTATAAAGATTATTCTCACTCTTGCTTATACGAGGAAGATCCTATCAACCAAGTAGTAAAAAGAACAAAAACAACTGGAATCCACTGCTAACCCAAGAAGTTTGTCTTTGATGTTCCATCTTTGTCCATGCAATGGAGGGAGCATCCGATCTCCATCTTTGGCCTTCTGTAAAATTACACTTAAAATATAAAAGAGTAAAACCTATTACATTCTGAATTAAAAATCAGAATTTACAAGTAAAATCCAAAACGAGATGCGAGATCTCAAATACAACCAAGACCGTGTTCCATCATTGGCCTAACACGTTCTCACTAAGGCCACACTAAGCTAACTGCTTGTGAAATAACAACAAATACGTAATAAAGTATTCAAGGCATTCAAAATGTGACATTAGTAAATAAATGTAATTTAACTAAAAATTTATCTTTATAAGATAAATTCCGTAATTATGTTAAATTTATCCAAACCACTGCAAAGATACTCAAATTATATGACAAAACCGCTTTAATCAACTTAATTTTAATTCATTACAACTGCTACTTTAAATCGCTTTAAAATGTAACTATATAAGAAAAGGTAGACATAAACCTCATACCATAACCCAAAACATGCATACGACCTGTATAAACCCCACTCGATCGAGCCCCAACACCCACTCGATCGAGTTGAGGTCACTCGATCGAGTGCCCCATCGACTCGATCGAGTGCCTCGACTCCTGAACCTGATCAGAACATTTCCCAAAAACACACTCGATCGAGCTGACTAGCCACTCGATCGAGTGCCCCTACCTACTCGATCGAGCGCCCAAAATCACGCTTCTGCCCAGAAAACAAAAAACTACCTACTCGATCGAGTTAGACCCACTCGATCGAGCCTCTCACCTACTCGATCGAGTGCCCCCCACTCGATCGAGTCATGCAGACTCGTATAACTATCCGCATGCTTATCTTTCTTTCCCAACATTCTTCTAGTAACATAAAGACAACAACATCATACATATATACACAACTCTCGATATACTCAACAAAACAACTTTATTCCATATTTCTAACATACCACATTGTAAAACAAACATCATGCCTTTATTCATCCAACATACAAATCACATATTCGTCACTTTTTTTTATTCCATACCTCCTATCCTCCTCATTTATGCATCCACCGATTCACACCACATGTTATTATATAGATACGCAAACAAGGAAATAACACAGAACGATCCCAACACGTACCCCATGTGACCGGTTCAAAATTGTAGGGCGAGTTCGCGACTTTAAGACGTCTCCCAAGCTTTTGCATTAGCTCCTACAACTTCTACCCCGAGGATGATGTAGTAAAGTTGTATGCGTGTTTTGGGATATGGTATGAGTGTTTATGTTTACCTTTCTCTTATATAGTTACAAGATGCCGCCAAAGAGGACCGCTTTGTATGCTAGAGCAGAGAGTATGACCGTGGATGATATAGTAAAGATGTTAGAGAACCAAGATTCTCTCACAGAAGCTTTGAAATGAGTGGGAAAGGATAAGGATGTTGATCACTCCAAAATCAGTATTCACATAGCTAGGTTCAGCCCTAAGGAGTATAAGGGGACCGGGGCGCCAATTTTGCTGGATAATTGGCACAGGGAGATGGAGAATATCCTCGAGTTAGTTCATTGCCCGGAGGAGTTGAAAGTGGATAGGCTACGTTCTACTTTAGGGAAGCGGCCGGTGAGTGGTGGGATAAGGTTAAGGTGGGTGCTAGGGAGATGTATATGAAGCAGGGGCTACCTGAGATACCTTGGGATGAGTTCAGGAAGGCGATTAGACGCGAGTTTGTACCAGAACATGTGAGGAGTAAGCTGAGAGAAGAGTTTGATGATTTTAAGATGACATCTGAGGTGACGGTGGCTGAGTACTACCTCAAGTTTAATGAGAAGTCCGGGTATGCTGAGGACATGGGGCTGAGTGAGGAGAACTTGGCTTTGAGATTTGAGAAGGGGTTGACCCCCAAGATTATGGATAAGTTACCAGTGGGAGTCCTTACAAATGTGAAGGAAGTCTATGAGCATGCTAGGAGGGCTGAGAGGTTAGTGGAGATGACCAAGGAGAGGGGTGCTGAGAAGAGAAAAGCTGAGAGCGAGGGTGGTGGTCAATATAACTACAAGAAGGGTAACCATAATTATATGAGAGCATATTCATCGGGCTCGGGGTTTAGTGTTGGGGCTTCATACGGGCGTGGTCGTGGTAGTGGTGGTAGTAGTTGGGGTAGGACATGTTATAACTGTGGCGGTGTGGGCCACAAGAGACATGAGTGCACCAGTGCGGTGACTGAGGGTTTCCAGAGACCGTCACAGGGGAGCTTTTCACAGGGTCCTACACAGATTTATACGAGTAATAGGCCGGCTGGGTCATGGAACAACAGGGGAGGTCAGAACAACAACGGTGGGGGCAACCGTAATGGCTGTAATTCTTATCAGAAACCAGCTACGAACACCAACCACAACCAGGGGTCGGGTACTAAACCGACTACCTCAGCTAATACTGTCCAGGGAGGTGGGCAGAAGACCAGTGGCAAGCTGTTTATGATGGAGAAGAAAGCTGTTGAGAATGATGCTCATGTTATCACCGGTACATTTCTTGTTAATGGAGTTTTTACCTTTGCTTTTTTTTATTCGGGAGGGTCACAGTCGTTTGTATCATCGAGTCATGTTAAACAGTTGGGTTTGAGTGAGTATGAGTCTGTAAGAGAGGAAGTTTTTATACCTTCGGGTGAGTCTGTATCTTGTGGGAGGTTGTATAGAGGTGTGTCCATGATAGTTTGGCAAGTGACGGTAAAGAACAAGTATCCTTTGCCAAGGATAGATGATTTATTTGATCAGTTGAGCGGTGCAACAGTCTTTTCTAAGATTGATTTGAGGTCGGGTTACCATCAGGTGAAAATTAGAGAGAAGGACATACCAAAGGCAGCTTTCATGTCGAGGTATGGTCATTATAAGTATGTGGTGATGCCGTTTGGATTGTCTAACGCACCTGCAGTGTTTATGGATTTGATGAACCGGGTCTTCAGTTAGTTCTTGGATCGGTTTATGGTGGTTTTTATAGATGATATCTTAGTCTTTTCTAAGACTAAGGAGGAGCATGAGGAGCATTTGAGGATTGTGTTGCAGACCTTGAGGGAACATCAGTTGTATGCAAAGTTATCCAAGTGTGAGTTCTGGTTGGACGAGGTTGCTTTTCTGGGGCATGTGATTTCAAAGAAAGGGGTAGATGTGGATCCTGCAAAGATCGAAGCAGTTACCAAGTGGGAAGCACCAAAAAATGTGGCAGAGATCAGGAGTTTCTTGGGTTTAGCAGGGTATTATCGACGGTTCGTGAAAGATTTCTCTAAGATAGCTAGACCCATGATAGCCTTGATGAGGAAAGAGAGCAGGTTTCGTTGGGATGACAGTTGTGAGACGGCGTTCCAGACACTAAAGGAGCGTTTGACAACAGCTCCAATCCTAGCATTGCCTGAAGGGAGTGAGAACTTTGAGGTGTATACAGATGATTCAAAGAATGGTTTGGGTTGTGTGTTGATGCAGAATGGGAAAGTGATTGCCTATGCTTCTAGGCAATTGAAGCCTTATGAGGAGAACTACCCTACACATGATCTAGAGTTGGGTGCAGTTGTGTTTGCTCTTAAGATTTGGGGACATTACCTATATGGGGGCGACCTTTAAGGTGTTTTCAGATCACAAGAGTCTCAAGTACATCTTCACTCAAAAGGAGTTGAACATGAGACAGAGGAGGTGGATGGAGTTGATTGGGGATTATGACATGGATATTATATACGATGAAGGGAAAGCCAATATGGTTGCAGATGCTTTGAGCAGGAAGAGCGCACATTCTCTTTGCACAGTTGTGTCTTTGATGAGATTGAGAGATGAGGTGGGGATGTTTGGGATACATATGATCAAGAAAGGGGATGCTATGGGAGATTTGACAGTGGAGCCAGACCTTTATGATGACATTCGCAGTAAACAGGCGTTGGATCCCAAGATTGTGGAGTGGAGAGCTGGAGTAGAGAAGGAGACAGTGTCTAGATTCTCTATTCATACAGATGGTAGTGTGAGATTTGATGGAGGTGGTTTGTTCCTAATGATGAGGAGTTAAAAAAGATAATCATGACAGAGGCTCATTGCACACCATACTTGGTACATCCAGGCAGTGACAAGCTATACAAAGATTTGAAGAAGACTTTCTGGTGGCCTGGGATGAAGAAAGAAACAGTTGAGTTCGTGGCTCGTTGTTTGCCTTGTCAAAGAGTGAAAGGGGAGCAGCGTCGACCACAAGGTAAGATTCAGTCTCTTGAGGTACCTGAGAGGAAGTGGGAGTCCATTTCGATGGATTTTATCGTGGGTTTACCGAAGAGTCAACAGGGTAACAAAATGATATGGGTTATAGTTGACCGACTGACCAAGTCAGCTCATTTTGTGCCAATGAAAGATACATGGACTAAGGCACAGTTAGCTTTGGCTTATCGGAAAAACGTGGTTCAACTGCATGGGGTGCCTAAGGATATAGCGTCTGATAGAGATTCGAGATTCATCTCACGGTTTTGGAAAGAGTTGCAGGAATCTTTGGGAACTACCTTAAAGATGAGTAAAACATTTCATCCTACGACAGATGGCCAGACGGAGAGGAGCATCAAGACTCTAGAGGATATGTTGCGAGCTTGTGTTATGGATTTTGGTGGTAGCTGGGAGAAGAGGTTGGATTTGATTGAGTTTTCCTATAACAACAGCTATCACACCAGTATTGGTATGGCGCCATTTGAGGCTTTATATGGGAGGAGATGTAGGAGTCCGATTTGTTGGGACGATAGTGCTGAGGCCGTGGTTTTAGGACCAGAGATGGTGCATGAGATGGTGGAACAGATTAAGCTGATCAGACATTGGATGAGAACGGCCCAGGATCGACAAAAGACTTATGCAGATCTACATCGCCGGGATATAGAGTTTTAGGTTGGGGACAAGGTTCTTTTGAAAGTGTCTTCTATTCGTGGGGTCATGATATTTGGTAAGAAAGGGAAGCTGAGCCATAAGTTCATAGGACCGTATGAGATCTTAGATCGTGTGGGTGAGGTTGCTTATAGGTTGGCTTTACCGTCTACTTTGGATAGATGCACAATGTGTTTCATGTATCTCAGCTGCGAAAGTATGTTAGTGATCTGTCACATGTGTTAGAAGTCGAGAACATAGAGCTGGATGAGTCCTTGTCTTATCTTGAGGTGCCTAAACTGATTCTTGATCGAAAGGTTAGGAAAACTAGACATGGTGAGACAGTGTTGCTTAAGGTTCTTTGGTCTAACCATGAGGTTGAGGAGGCTACATGGGAGGCGGAAGAGGCTATGAGTACCCGTCTCTTTTTTATCAGGTATGTATGGTTACGGAGACGTAACCTTGTTTCTTTTAGAAGGGTAGGAGATGGCCGCATAGAGTTTTTACATGTTTTATGTTGGTTTTGATATAGTTAGTAGTTGTTTTGAGTCGGATTAAGTTTGGTTTGGGAAGTATGTTTTGGAGTTTTATGTTGAGTTTTGTTTTTGTTGTTGTGTCGGGAGGATGTTAGTGTGCTTTTGTTTTGGTTGTGGTTTGAACTTCGGGGACGAAGTTCATTTTAAGGAGGGAAGACTGTAATACTATGGTTTTACGTGTCTTGGGGTACTCTATCGAGTGGGGCTTACTCTGTCGAGTAAGTTTGATTTTATGCAAAACAGTAGTCTGCCTGTAGGGTACTCAATTGAGTAAGCTTGGCACTCGATCGAGTAAGGGCCACTCGATCGAGTAAGGGCCACTCGATCGAGTAAGTCGGTTTGCGGGTGATTTGCGATGGGTTTGTTAATAATGCGGATTAATATATATACTTTCGTCATCTTTTCATTAAACACTTTTACAAAACCTAAATCACAATCAAGGAGAAGTTTCAAGTTACGTTGCCTAATTCCTTCTCATTATTAGCAAATCTCGGAGCTAGAAGTGTCGGTTTTCATCGTTCTTTATACCTTTGTGATCCTTGCGTAGTGGGTAAGTTCTACATATAATTTTCTTATCATTTTGTTAAGTTTGATTACACCCTAATTTGGGGATTTGGGGGGTTTTTGGTGATGATGTGGTTATGGTAGTGATTATATGAATGTATGTATAGGAGGAGGGTTCATTGAGGAGAGATTCTAAGACAGCTAGGGTTTTTCATGTTGCTTTCTAGGTAGGGTTTTTCCTACTCAGTATTAGTTACATGATGTGTGTGGTGATCGTGTTGTGGTTATTGATTAATTATATTGTTGGTGATCTTGACGGTTATTGGTTTCATATTATTATTTGGTTTATATCTGTCTGTGATTTTCGGGGCGCGCCCCTGGCTGAGTGGAGTCACTTGCGGGAGTTGCTTCACGCCCTTGGTTCGCCTTCTGTGCAACCCGCCATAGAAGGGATGTGCACATTAAGGAAACTTAGGTTTATCGCTCAGTGGTTGATGAGCGGGGATTTGGTGGGTACGGCTACGGTCCCCCACTGGCGGTGTGGAGTACTTGTTGCGATGGGAACTCTGGCAGGACTACACACTTTAGTGTGTAGTCAGTTGTGTGGAGGTTGATTATGGAAACTGGAGTTTGATGTGTTGATTAAGCGGTTTGGCATTTGTTTCATTGTGGTTTTGTATCGTGTAATTAGAACTGACCCCGTTGTTTGTTTTAAAAACTGTGGTGATCCATTCGGGGATGGTGAGCAGTTATTGAGCAAGTATGATATGATGCATATGGGATAGCTGGGATAAGTCATCACGTGGCAGTTAGAAGAGTCTTCCGCTGTGTGAGACGATGTTTTGTAGTTTTGATAGATTTGCCAGTAGACCGTTTTGGGTACTTTGTATTTCAGTTTAACAGTTTTGGGCTTTTGAACATGTAATCACTTAAACCGTATTTTACCTTTAAATTATGTTTCTTCATTGTCTTTTGATTATCATTGCCTCGGGTAACCAAGATGGTGACGTTCTTATACCTAAGTGGTCCTGGTAAGGCACTTGGAGTATGAGGGTGTCACATGTATGCCATTATATGCACATGCCCTCATGAATCATATGCTTGGAGCATGATAAGTCAATGACAAGTTAATTCAAATGAAGGTCATTAGAAAGCCTTCAAGAACATCCATTAAAATTCTTGAGGAGAACTGAGAATTCGTTCTTATGTTTGGTTGACATACTAAGTTGTGTGTTAAAGGGTTGCACAAACTCTAATTTCCAAACTTATAAGGATTTATCGAAATCCTAGGCTGATTTTATTGACTTAGGAGTAAGTGACTAGAAAAATATTTTAGTATCAACCGTTGCAAGTTCTACAAACAGAATCTGAGTGCATTATGAAAGGATGGTTAACATAGGGACTATGAGTAGATCCCTCTACCAAGGATTTCATCACAAGTTATGTGATAACAGTGGGAGCGTCTTTCAAGTTAAAGAGCTCATGCCTAGTATGAAGTCTTGACATGTACTTAGGGAAGATCATGATTGTTAGACATTACATTGATTAGAAGGAATTAAGCGATTCATAAAGTTGGAATGAATGGATACATGGTATATCCACTAACCAAGCTTTTATTGCACTTTGACAAGTGAAAATATACACTTTATATTATAAGATATGAAGTGGTAACATGGTATTGACTATTCATATATGATAATCGCATTTATCTTTTGAGTTTATTTAAACTCATCGATTACTTTGTTACATCTTAATGGGTTTTGCAGACAATATTCAACCTCATTAAAGTGAACTGGATTAACATAGTATTCGCCCCTAGTTACTTATATGAGGTGACATCTCCAACTAACTGGTGTGTGAGTCGATTGATGGGTAGTTCAAAAGCTATAGGGTCATAAGGGATGACTACTCGAGCACATAGGCAGACTGTATGGGACACTCTGTCGGGCAATGACCGCTTATAGAATTCTGGCAATTTTTATATTGCCTGGTCGTGGCAAGAGCTACTATAGTATTCTTTTGAGTCAATTCTTAGACTAAAGACTGTTCGTCCAAGGTGGCACAGTTTATAAGTGACTTTAATTTATGCTCTACGACTTTCGTAACTGAGGTCAAATGGGCATCTTTTGGGTCACGATGAGCTGTGACTATACGAAGGGAACAGTACGATAGAAATTGTTCACCCCTTGTCAGGGTTATTTAAAATCTCAAGGCCACTCGAGGAGTAGTGAACTGAAATGCGTTGCCACGCTCGGAAGGTATCCACGGTAGATAATTCCGGTCAGACAGTTACTCTCCAGATTGATAAAACAACTCAACATATGATCAAATGCAAGTACGACCTGTAAGACACCTTGCATTGAGTGGGAGATGATGTAATAGGACAAGAGAATTGGTGACGCACACTTGTCTCGGACAAGTAAGAGATTTTTGGAGTAAGTGTCCTCAACAATAGTGCGATCACATGATTAAATCTCATAATAAGAATACAGAGGAGATGATTCAATTATATTGTCAACTGATCAACATTAATCGGTAATGATTGGTTAACTAGAGTTTGACATTCGCTCGTTTGATGGTGGTGATCAGTTGATCCCTTCGGTCACACCTATAGGATGACGCACAAATGGAAAAATAATTATTAGTATTTGATACAAGTTAATTAGTCCCTTATAAAAATAGAGTTATGTGAGTTAAATTTTTGTTATGAGCTTAGAACTCATAGTTATAAATGAGATTTATAAATATTTTGAGATAAAAGTTGGTAGTTAATTAAATTTACAACAAGTTGTAAATTAATTAAAATCAGCATCGTAGTACCCATTAGGTGATGTGATGACGATAAAATATACTCAACAAGTTGAGCATATATACATCGTCCGTTAATTTGTCACATAATTGTTATACGACAAATTAAATAGTTAATTATGCGCAATAATTAAACACGAAGTTAATAAGCATTTACGGGACAAATATCGAAAACCGAAATGAATCCTACAAGCTCCCATAACCGGTTTTAAGGGGGCATAGGGAGTTTATTAGTTTTTGTCTTCTTGTGTTTGGAAGATGCTATAGACACAATGATGATTAACCTTATTAATCACACCTAGCTAGTATAGACTACCTAAAAAGCATGGAATAAAAAATGCAAAAAAAACCACCCACGTACCTATGGGTGCCGGTTTTTGGAGCTATAAATAGAGCATTTTGTGGTTCATTTTCTATTCCTAGGTCTTCCTAATTCTCACTACTTCTATCTAAACTAAATCTCTCCAAAATAATATGATGATATTATAAGAGTAGTAATAAGATTATTAAGAGTATATTACTACAACTATCTTGTTAATATTTTTAGTAATCTTTGTGTTAGTCTTGGGTGCTCACTAAAGGAGGTATTCTAGTTTGAATACTCGATCTTGGAAGATCATCCATTTTACTAATAGCTCAAGAATTACAAGAGAAGGAGTCTCTTGTGGTGCCCTATTTCGAACCATACAACAATGTAAGGAGAATTGTTTTCTTCTTAATCTCTTTATTTTTTTATGCATGTACTCGATCCTCCACTAGTTTAATGAGTAAATTAATTTCATTATTAGATGAGTCTAATAAAATGGTTTATGGAACTTTCATTTTTATCACTCCGAAGGCTAGATTCGCTCGATTGACGGGTTTTTACATCTATTGTCCGCATCGATTTCTTCGGTACGCATTGTACTCTTATTATTGTTGGGATCTTGTAGTTGATAAACCCTAATCGAATTGACTAGGTTTTAGAGTAGATTTTGGTTGTATGATGTGGTTATAGGTGACGAGTTCGTAGAGGAGCCTTTCTGATTGATTTCTGTGGTTAATTGAATTACAAATAAGGTAGGGTTTTCCCTACTCAGTTGGCTGTGTAATTGGTTAAGTTGTTTGTCATTAATTGATGGCATGTTATCTCTTTGATTGAGTTTGATGAAGGCTGATTTGGATTATATTGTTGGTTGGTTGTTTGTTGTGGGACCATGTCGGAAGATTGTTCCAACCCTATCTTCGCCCCTTGTGACTCCCATCACAAGGGGAGTGTGCACATTATGAGCTGGGATTGCTCGTTGCGATGAGCAGGGATTAGGTGGCATGGCTGCGGTCCCCACTGGCGGTGTGGATTACTTGTTGCGATGGGTAACCTGGCAGGGCAACACATTTTAGTGTGTTGTCAGTGATTGGTAATTGCTAGAGTTGGATATGGACTGATGGTGTTCTTGTATTTGTTTCCGCTGCAAATATTGATTTGGTTATACAGTTGACTGACCATGTTTTATGTTTTCACAACTATGGTGATCCATTCGGGGATGGTGAGCATTTAACTAGCAGGTGATGGATGTTGAGATAGCTCGCGAGACATGGATGGGCGGAGTCATCACTTGTTGCGTCGTTTAGCTGTAGCTGAGTTTAGTTTCATGACTTTTTGTTTTGGTTGTACCGTTCTGGAGTTTTAAGACTTGTAACCTTTTTCTTTAAGTTGTTTTAATAAAAATTGTTTCATTATTATTTCTATGATAAATACGTAACCGAGATGGTAGCACCCTTATATACTAAGGTGGTCTTTGGTAAGTTACTTTGATATATGAGGGTGTTACAAAGTGGTATCAGAGCCACGATTTTGAAATCTAAAATCAATGAAAAAATGAATATAAGGAGTCTAATAAAATGACCCTGGTAGGATTGTTTGGAGCTACCGCAAAGGTTTGGGAGACGTCCTAAAACCGCAATGTTGTCCTCACAATTTCAAACCGGTCACTATGGGGTGTGGTCCTTGGTAAGTTACTTTGGTATATGGGGGTGTTACACTCTTAGTCATCACGGTTATCTTCGAAGGATCCTCTTCTAATATCTAACGGCGCGAACATCTGGTCTTGATCGTTGAACCATTTGAGCACTCTGTCTTCGTTGCTTGGAATGATGGGTGGAGAATAGTCAAAAGAGTTTCTTGACCAGTTGACGCAGTATATCCATGAGGATTGCCAAGCTATCTTGCTGACTAAAGGTTGAGAGAAGCAGTTTCCCGCTGTCATACATGTCTTCAACTACATGCTTGAGCTTATAGCACATCTTAATATTATGTCCTCTACCTCCATAGTATTGGCAATAAGCATTACTATCCCAATACTATAACACCCTCTCATACCAAGGTACCTTACGAAGGACTACCCTAGCATGAAAGGTTGTTACCATCTCGGTTTCCCGAGGTTAGTATATCAAAGTTACCAATTCCAAATAACATTTATTAAAGTATAAAGAGTTAGCAACTACATTATCTCAGACCAACTTCAAATGAAAGTATAAGGATCTCATTACAACTGAAATCAAAGACAACTAAACTCGTAATAGTGGAAGCTAGACTCGAAGTGATGACTCCCCATGACTGCCCCATAGCTAAACATCTGCATCACCTGTCACAATCTGCTCACCATCCCCGAATGGATCACCACAGATTTTATAAAACAAGAACGGGGTCAGTTACTGAATAATCAAAGACAAGTATAAAAGATAACCACCTGATCAACATCCATCTCCGTCTCCCATTCTCACACAGTAACCGAGTACACAACAAAGTGTGTAGCCCTGCCAAATTACCCATCGCAACAGGTAATCCTCGCCGGCAGTGGGGGACCGCAGCCAATCCCCACCTAAGCCTCGCTCATCAACGAGCGATAACCCTGTCCATTAATGTGCACATCCCCTTCTTTTGCGGGTTCCACAGAGGGTGAAACTAGGGCGTGAAGCCACTCCCACAAGTGGCTCCACTCATCCGAGGACGCACCTCGCGAACATCATCAACAACCATCACAACTCTAACACCCAACTCCAACACCAAGATCAACAATAATCACAATATCAATTACAACAATCACAATACAATCTTAAATCAATTAACAGTAAACCGAGATAACATAATTATGTATAATTACCACCTACTCAATCAATTAATCATGCACATAACCTAGACTCATCATAACTTAATAGGAATATCAACTTAAAGAACAAACACGACTTTTCCTGATTTTCCTACACATGACAGACTCGGTATAAAATACATAACTAATTCCACAAAAATCTAATCAATGCAAGGCAAATTGGATTGGAACCCAGTAAGTCTTAGCTAGAAATTATGTCGACGAAGTTTTCTCAAATTCCAAACTTATCAAGGGTTTTCAGACTTATTTCCAAAAGCTGACAGAATCCATCGCATAAAAAGTATTGATTCATAAAACGAGTTTAAAACACTATTTTTCTGAAATTCCAAATTCTATTGTCATCTAGACTCTACAAATATGATGTATGAAAAGTCCCCAAAACGGAATCGTCATATAAATTAGGGTTTCAAATCATTTTCCACAACCAAATCAGATTCACGGACTTTTCAGCGACTTGTTCATAAATAAATCACCTAGGACAAACCATAAGCAATTTGACTACGAAATTTGATATGCATAAACTAGACTTCAAATAAATAAGACTATCTTTTCAAACTTTTCGAAGATGACGAATTTAAAACCGTATAAACAATTGAATGAGATTGACTTACAAAGAGGGAAATCGAATTAGGTTGAAATCGGTCAGAAATCTTCATTCAAATGAAGGGCTCGATAAATCCTCTTCCTCTCCCTCTCTCTAGGTTTAGAAATAGTTTTAGATATTTTAAAATGATTTTAGAAATGACTTAAGACTTATAAACAAAACCCTTGGTCAAAACATAATGAAAACCGTCACACTCGCTGAACCGGTTTACTCGGTCAAGTGCACTCGGCCGAGTAACACACACTCGACAGAGTACCAACCAAGCACTCGACCTAGTACTCCAACTAAAATAAGGAGTATTACAAATACCGGGTTTTCTTTTCGGATATTAGATCGGGCATACGCCCAATCGGCTTCAACTTCCGTCGCTTTATGAGTCTCTGAAGGGCACCGGCGTATGTAATACCAATGTCGGTAAATTTCCTAGGAGATGTACCCTTCATGTCGGTAGCCTCCAAGAGGATGACCTCGTCAATTCTTGCGATCTCCATTGATAAATTCTCGACGGTTTTAATGTCGCAGCCCTTCAAACGGGATGCATAATTTAGGTGAAGGCAGTCAAAGAAATGTTCGACTAATGTCCTTTCCTCTAACTGATCGGGCATTTGTGAGCTGGCTTTCCTTCTTTTCACCAAATGATTGGTGGAATGCTCATCATCTTGATTATTTGAAGGATCGAACTCCATATAAGGTCGCCCGGTTCCTGTGTTTGTGCTGGTCAGTAGCGAGACAGAAATCCTGCCATCCAAGATTTCATCCTGTATAACATGCCTAAGCTTGTAGCAATCCTTGACATCATGCTCTCTACCTTGGTGATGCTGAAAATAGGAAATGCCATACTAAGATCGAGCTTTCCTTTCAGGTAATGACCGATAGGTTGGAGGATACCCATAGAAGATCATTTGTTCAAGGCTACGACATAAGGTATACCTATTTTTGTGAACAACCTTAGAGGTTGGTTAGGCTTCTTCAACGAAGGCTCCATGAGGTTGCCTTTAGCGATTTTGGATCCTGGATAAGACGGATGCATGGCATGAAAGGAACTAGGGACAAACGGTTCTTTTGCCTTCTTCACGAGAATTTTAGTTTGAGGTATTGTATGAACACCCTCTCCTTTTCCCAGGGATTGAATATCAAGCTTCTTACTCATTTCGGCAAGCTATTTTTCAAAGGTGAGAAATTTGCCTTCTATACTAGAAAGCTTAGCGTTCAGATTATTGATGGCTCCCTCTAGCTTGGAAACTTTATTGCTAATAGTGGCAGATAGCATGAGCATTCCGCTCTGGATATCATCATCTTCAAGCGCATTAATTTCTTCCTTATCAGGAGAAGCGATGAGATGAGAACGGTCTAGCAATAATTTCTGGTCATGTTTAATGATGTCGAACCCAAGAGGGTCGACCTTCTTGGATTGCTTGACATAAGGTGGCAATGGTAGCTTGCCATTTTCGATCATATCCTGGATAATATGCTTTAAGCAAAAGCATTCCTCTGTATCATGTCCCTTACCTCGATGGTACTGACAATACGAATTACCCTTCATCCTAGGCAATACCTTTTCAGGGTATGAGGTTATTGGACTAATTGGGTGGAGTTTCGCCTGGAAATTAGTCTTTGCAGAACCACTTCATATGTAGTTCCAAGATCGATGAATGTCTTAGGAGCTCGTCCCGGCCTTTTAGGTGGAGTTTCCAAGAGGTTGGCTCTCTTCTCTTCATTGGCTTGCATAGACGGATGAGTCATGTTGGACCTAGACGTTTCACAGCTATAACCTGGCTTTAAAGTACGAGAATATAATGAAGGCTTCATCATACCCATTTAGTGTTCTATATTAATGACACAAGTACTCAAGTGTTCGATGGTGGCTTAAAGTCTCGTGACTGCAGAACGTAGCCCTTCGATGGATGATAGAACGACAGATAAACGTCCTTGGAAAACTTACATTGGATATCGCAGAATTCATGCTGAGAAGAAAATGACGCATGTTACAACTTCACTCGGCGCGGGATCACACAAACTAAGGCAACAAACAAGGGATATTTTTTTAGCAAGATTTTACACGACAGTATTGTCTTGCAAGAGGAATATTTTGCAGGGTGATCTAACTCAATAAACTATGCCTGACTAGTACGAAAAATAAATAAAGAGTATGCAATAAAATGAAACACGGAGATTTATACGTGGAAAACCCTGGAAATAAGGGAAATAACCATGGGCACCAAGCCATGAGGGATTTTTACTATAGTTTTATGTATCCTGACAGGGAATAAATGTGTCAGGCTAGTAATAAAGTGTAAAAACATATGTAGAATTAATTAGAGTGTATACAACAAAGTGAGTGTAAGTGAGTAAGTCAATTGATTTCTGCATGTCTTCTTTTCCTCGTCTATTTATAATGGTCTTCAATGATCTTAACGGTTCCTCCCAACATCAATATGGATGTTGCTAATTAATAGGTCTTGTGCCCTATTAATCCGGACATGGACTTCTTCCTCCAACCATATCTTGTTCACATTCTTAATCTTGGTGTTTAGCTTTTCCTCTTTTGTAGGCTTGTAGAATAGGTCTTCCATGAAAGTAGGAACCACTTCATTGTACTCTGATTGTTGCCTGACGTATTCAAGTGGTATCTAATGCGTGCTAGACATGTATCCATTCAAGTCAGGCCTGATAGGACGGCCTGACCTGGCTTTCCCTCCTGGCTGGCGCATGTATATATGATAGATGTTTTGTCCTGGGCTGCCATTGTCTAGCCTGGCCTGATAGTTGTTTCCTGGTATTTGTCTGATCAGGCAGGATAAATCTTGGCTCAACAATTGCCCCTTATCTCCTTATTTCCACTAGATCTGGCCAGGAATGAGGAGTTAAAAAATTGGGCCAGGCAAAAAATGGGAGACCTGCCGGAAAAGAGTTTGAGTTCTATTCGACTTCCTAACGGCTAGTGTCCATTAAATGAGGTAGGTTCATCAAACTTTAGGAGAGTCATGATTGAACTCATCCACTTTTGTTATCCGTTAGCTTGATTTATGCCTATAAATTGACTTGAGCCATCAATTATTCTTTCCTTACTTTCATTCTTTCAATTTTTAAAAAAAATTTCTTCTTCTTTCTCTGATTACTTTGTAAGATAAAACCTCGTTTCAAGAAACTTCAAATTTAATCACAAAATGGCTGGTGGGAGAAGAAGAACTGCTGCACCAAAAATTATTGAGGCTGAGCAACCTCCGGTGGTGGTTGATGTTCCTGACGTCATCTCTGAGGACGAGGTCTTTAAAGTTTCTGCGCCTTTAGAAATTCTGGCTATTATGCATGAAGGAGTCAGCTTTACCCCTCTAAAGCCATTGTCCGCTTCATTTCCTGAGGCCAATCAACTCAAGCCCTCTTTTGAACATTATTTGAAGGGTAGAAGTCTCCTTCCCAATGATGTCAAGGTTTGGATTCCAGAGAGTGTTCTAGTCAGGGCCAACTTGTGCAGTCCTGGATGGTTTTGTATTTTCTAATGGGCCTACAACGGAGATTGCAAGCTTTCTTTTATTCCATTTATGGTTGACATTATAAAGGCTATCAAGGCCGCTCCTTTCCAACTTATGCCTATTGTTTGGAAAATTGTTCAAATCCGTCGAACATTTTATGTGGCAAACACAACTTGGTGATCACTGTTGAAGATTTCAAAAACGTCTATCACCTGAAGAGTAATACTACTGGGCGTTTCAATTTTTGTGTCAGGGCGAAGATAGCTCACTTGATAGCCAACTTTGACACATGCGATGATAAGGGTTGGGCCACAACTTATATGTTTATCAGGGCAGATTCCATTACCCCTAACCTGGACTATCTCCGTTATCCGGCCGTGGAGGGTGGTAAGCATTTCCCTATATATAATTTAGAGCATAATAGTCTGTAAATCAATTTTTAATATAAACTTACATGTATTGTGGCATAGTGGTTAATTGGGCTTGTGATCCTGATGCTGAGGGGTCGGCTAATCGTATTGCAGCCTTCATGGCACTGTCAGAAAACGAAAGGACCTGGCCTGCTTATCTTGGCCAAGAGCCTCTACCTCGTTTTAAGAAGGCCAAACTGAGCACCTACAAGGCTGTTAAGAGTGCTAAGGCTTTAGGGGCCCCCAACATCTGGAAGTAAGTATCATTTTCCTACGTTGATATTTATGCGTGAGCATATGTTAGTATTTCTTATATAGGATTTTGTCGTGTAGCTAGCAGGGCTTCTGTGAGGATTGCTGGCTTTGGCCTGTCCGTAGTGAAGGTAAGGATTTCACAAATTACCGGGGAAAAGTCTCGGAGCAACGTGGCTATAGGAAGTGATAGTACAATTCAAATTCAGGTTCCTACTCACCAGGCTCAGTTGGTGTCTCCTCCGCAGGCTGTGGGTGATGCTGACGAGTCCAGGCAGGCTAGCAAAAGGAAAAGGCAGTAAGAGGATTCTGAGGGAGTTGGAGCTGTTGGTGAAGGTGTAAGCTAGGTCAGGGAAGTCAGGGCCAGCCTTGGTGATGTACAGTTCGCCAAGGAGCAGATCCAAGCTCATTCCTTCTTGGTTGATGATCCTTACTCTATGTAAGAGGCTGAGGAATCGTTTGCCCAGGCTGTAGCAGCTATGTATCATTCTAGGGATTGTGCTGCTAACTTGGTTGCTATGTTGCATGGGGTATGGTTCTTTTTCCCTGTTTTTTTCTTACTTTCTCAATTTTTAGTCCTGCTTACCTACTCATGATTTCTTTGCAGAATGTAAATGATATGTAGAGGGGTGCTTGTGAACTAAAGTCTTGGACTGAGAAGTGCAATATTTAAAGAAGGATGTTGAGACCTTGAAGACTGACCTGGAGGCGCTGAAAGAAGAAAATGAAGCTTTGAAGAAGGAAAATAAGGCAGGCAAGGCAAAATTGGTTGTTGAAACGTCCAATCTGGGGTCTGCTCAAAATGCGGTGTAGTCTGCTCAGGTCAAACTTTCTGCTGTCCAGGATGAACTAAAAGCTGAAAAGCAGGCTATGCAAGATCTTTTGAAGGCAAATGAGGAGCTGGCTGTTGAGAGGGACATAGTGCAAAACAGGTATAAGGATGCTGCCTTGTATTTATTTGGCAAGGGTCGGGTTAATGCTATGAAAGAGCCTATTGAGGTCACGCCGTACTGGAACTCGGAGCAAGAAATGGCTGATCTTGATGCGGCCTACCCTGATCTTCACAAATTGCATGCTAATGACGAGGTTGACTCTCCCTCGACTAAAGACAAGAGTGATGAGGGTGATGAGGATGATGAAGATTATGAGAAGGAAGAGGTTGCTAATGAAGGCATTGTTTCTTCTACTGCCTCCAAGGTAGGTTGATAATTTTGCTTAGGATAAGTTTTTGGCCTATCGAGAGAGGGGATGTTTCCTGGACAAAACTTCAAATTATTTTGGCTAGTTTTTGGCCCATCCAGGGAGGGGGGGGGGGGATGTTCCCTGGAAAAACATTGCTTTTGATCTTCCTTTGTTATGAATAAGAATGCAATCTGAAACAACTTTTTTATTTTCTCTGTGTGCCTGGTTAGAAATTTTTGTACCTGTTAAGATAATGCCTGTCAAGAGGGCTTATGGGCCTCAGTCTGATTAGGATCTTATGGCCCTCAGTATATCTGGAGCACTTTTTGAGTAGGAGGGATAGTTACATGTTAGGAGGGCTTATGGCCCTTAACCTTTCAGGAGGACTTAAGACAAGTAGTCCAGATTTATTTCGCCATCTTACATGTCTTTTGTGCTAAGCTTAGTTTTTATATATTTTGGGATGTGACAAAATGTTTCAGATTTTTATTGATCTCTATTTGTCATAACTTGTGAGGCATTTCTGGAATGCTGTTCGGGTGGAGTGGCTCTCGATCCTGAATATTTGTTTAAGCATGCAAATATATTATGTTAAATAGTTGCAGGAAAAGCGTAAAACAAGTTTTCAGGATTCAATATAGTGGTTTGAGATATATAGTAAAAGTTTCAACGTGTCAGGCAATTTCAGGTAGCATAAAATCACATAGAAAAACCATGGATCATTTTATTCAGGATAATTACACATAGAATCATGCCAGGTAAGAGATAGGATTGATAGCCTTGCCTGGTTCAGACAAAAATAAATGGGCTTATACATAAATAGTTTTAGGTGAGAGATTTTCCATGATCTAGGGATCATTTCTCCGTCTGGGTCTGAAGTCTGTATGCTCCCTGTCCTACTATTCAATCAATCAGGTAAGGGCCTTCCCATGTATGGGCGAGTTTGCCTGCATTCTTGTCTTTTGTATTTGGAAAGACTTTTCGTAGGACTAGGTCTGTAACACCCCAAGTGATTGAGAGGAGATTTGACCCACATCGGGAAAGTAAGAAGTTTATGATATGTTTATAAAGGATTCTACCCACCAATTAGTAACAAGCCTTGTGCTTTTGGGCTGAAGTGAGGACAAAACGGGCCCAAAGGTGAACATCTCATCTTTAGGTGGGTTGTGTTACGACAGTGGTGGGTCGGGTTCTTATAAGGTCTCCTCATACATATCTGCTTATACATGTATAACTTCTTATACATATTTTTCTTTATGCACATAGCACTCTTACGTGCTAACTATTCCTTAACGAGGCCAATAACATCTTATAAGCATAGGAATGTTTCCGTGTAATCCTTTTACACGAAATTCATAGATTCCTGCAAACTACAAGAGTAATTCTCAGTTCTTCTCAAGTACTCAAGGATGCTCTTGATAATCAACTAGTGACACTCGCTAGGAAAAGATTGGTAATGACTTCTCATATTCTCAATATGATAAGTCCCGACGAGAGCAGCTTTTAGCATACTTAATAGATCATGCAGCGGAAGCACAAGAGATCATATTAATTGTTCGACAACTTGAACGAGTCAAGAATCTTATCACATAAGTCTCTTGACTAAGATGCTAAAATCCATAGAGATCTATCTCATTAGAACCGGATATTTAAGATGTGCCATGCTACTCTCAAGTATTCACCCGAGAACATTTCTAGTCACAAATATATCAAACACATATTTAGACTAAGAAATATCACCTTCGCTACATTTCTAGTCACTAATATGTCAAGCACATATTTGGACTAAGAAACTCACTTTAGCTCCCACTAAACTTCATGTATCATCATGGTACCTCGACAACTCGAGTAATACCATTCTGATAGACTATATGATGGAACCTAAAGTTCCAACTCTTTGACGTATATAAGATCACAAAAGGGATCTTTCAAGCATGCTAAGCTTCTTAGTATTGACAAGATCAACAAAACTTCTCCCTTCACGAGAAACATTCAAGGAGAAAGTTTTATTCTTTTGCCGAATCTCATCCTCATGAGAGGCTATATTGCTTAAGAACATACGAATTGATAAAGGCATTTGGGTTGTCACAAACTCTTTGTAACAGACTCAAAATTGAAACATCTTATGTAACCTTTATGACAAGATCAAGGTAACCTAATTTGGTGCAAAGTATACGCCCCAAATCAAGTCACGAAAACATCTCATATTTCCTTCCTTTTCACTTCCTTATCACATCTTGTGCAAGGAGACCAATTCGAATTGCATGGTGACACGCCATCACATAGAGTTCATACTATAGAAAAGCCTTTGATGAGGGTTTAAGATTCGTCACTTTTGAAAGGTAACACAATATTATCGCAAAATTATCTCTTTATAACCACTGAGCCATAATAAAGAAGGTTTACTTCATTGTACTCAGTTTGTGGGTCTTGGACTTCTGCAAGTTCAAAATGTCTCCCACTCTGTCTTCCAGAAAATGAAAATCTTTCTAGAAAGACAGCATTATGAGCCACAAACTCTTTGTTCTCGTTTTGGAGGAGTAAAAACCAAGTGGTTCAATTTTGGATAACCCTCACAAATGCATAAGTTGGTTCTGAACATAAACATTTATGGTCCCAAATGTATAAAAATGACAAGTTAGGGACCCTCCATATCCATATCTCATATGGAGTCATTTAGGCTTTTATAGTCGGGTTTTAAACTTTTAGTGAGAAAATAGCTTACAAAATTGTGAAAAACCTCAAACCATATCTCATAAAGTTTGGTTTATATTCTTGACCATACCATACTCTATGTTGTCCCTAGGAGCAGGTATATGTGAACTGGTTCACAATCTTCTTAGTGATCATCAAGGTCTTTGCTTGATATTATCCATTTGACCTTCAAAGTCACTACTTTTAAATTTTCGATCAACATTTTGATCTTGTCGTTCTTTTGGTTTACTGCTTCATTTTGAAAATATTCCACGTTTCAAAAATCACTTTTATGTCTTTAAATAGATATGAAGTTATTATATCTACTTAACATTACGGTAAAAGTAACCAAGTATATACAACCAACTATTGGCCTTAGACATCCGTATGTATATGGTCAATCACCTCACTATTGTGTTTCTTTTCCGCAAAAGAGAACATAATACATGCACACACACCATAACATTTTCAATCAAATGGTTTTTTCGATGTGCTTATTGTTTACTCGTTTTAAACGAATTTACTTGAGATTTGATCAATTGGGTTCACCGGATTAGAGAATTTAAAATCTACAAGATAGTATATTTAGTTTTTGTGAAGAATGTAAAATTCCTCTAACTTGAGTGGTCTAAACCGACCACCAAGTTATCATAGGAGTAGGTACAACCTTTTGTTTTAAATCACATGATTGATGCCTTCTATGTATAAACATAGATGATTACATTCTTTTAAAACCAAATTTAGGTATATTTGTCCTTATCGAAATTGTTGCTACTCTAGCATCATTTCGATACAAAAATCTCATATGCTAGACGTCTTACGTTTTATCAATTCATGTAAACTTCTTTACAAAGAAATGACATGTACTTGGCATCTCATACCAAGATAGTGGAACTAGCCTATCCTTTGAGTAGATGTCTTTTTCAACTTTGTTCTATCGCATACATTTAGGGTAGCTTCTTCTTAACTCCCACTCACTTTCACATTCCTCTTTGCTTCAACAAGCAAAAATGAATCTTATGAAGACCTCTCTTCAAGTCATTCCTGATATTTTATACCCTTAGTAAGAGTGAATTACTATAAAGTGAGTGCAACATGTGGCAAAATCTCAACTTCTTGCGAAATTGGACTACCTAACCATTCAATTGTCATCATATGTCTAAACTCTTTAGCGCATAAGCAATCAATTTGGCCTTTCTCGAATTGAGCCATTTGACGGTATCATATTGGAGTATTCTTTGTGTTTTTGAAAACTTTTTTTGCAAACTTTTGAATTACTCTTGAGTAATTAAAACTAATATGTCATCATCATGACGGAGGTGTCACTTTCGAAATCAAGACTCTCTTGATAAAATGTGACTCCCTTTTGAACTCATAACTAGGTTTGTGACCCGTGAAATTCACGAGTTTATTTGTTTTAGTTTTGATATTTTTGATTATTGCATTGTTAATATTTGTTCGAGCAATTAGTTGTTGATCCATTTAAAAATATGCAGTCTTGAAATACATAGAAATTAGTTAGTTAATAACTTATTTCTTTGACAACTTTGGTTTATTTTTGTAAATCGAATCCGGCAAGTGACAATGTGGTAGTTACTAATTTTGAGAAACTTCACAACGGAGCAATGACAAAGACGACTCATTATATATACGTGTGTTTTACTCCGCAATATAATAAAGTTAGTTTTTTAAATATTAAAAGTTGAAACCATCCGTATATAATAAATTCCGTATGGAAAAATCTTCAATAACGCCTTATAAGGTTGTAAACTCAATACCTCAGTATAGTCATCTCCAAATTATTTCC
This sequence comes from Silene latifolia, assembly GCF_048544455.1. Taxonomy (NCBI): domain Eukaryota; kingdom Viridiplantae; phylum Streptophyta; class Magnoliopsida; order Caryophyllales; family Caryophyllaceae; genus Silene; species Silene latifolia. The sequence goes on from NC_133531.1 coordinate 34,720,900, forward strand.
AGACCTTTTCATCAACCCTCCCATAGAAATATCTTTGAAATCTTATCACTACGTACATGCTTCAAATATTATTACACCTGAAAAATATTTATTATATCGATAGAAAAATATTAGATACGAATCAATGGTATGGTCGGTATCTACGCCATGTATTACGAATTAAATTTTCATTTCAATAGCTCAATAATCTAAAAACCTATATTCCCTAAATCCGAATTCCAAAAGGTTCATAAATTTTTTTAAGTTCCTTATTACTATTTCAAGAATTTGATCCATCTCTTGTTATACTTATGTCCACGATCCTATATAAAAATAAAAATAGTATTAAAGACTATATAATAATCTATTCCAATTTTGGAAAAAAAGAAACATAAACTTAAAAATATACGGATTAGAATTTAGAAGCCATACTATTTAATATTTATCTGAAGGTTCACTTTCGCTTCCTTTTAGTACGCTTTCTTTTAGTACATGCCTTGATAATAGTTCATATGAAATGGAAAAGAAAAATATATATTAGAGATGATTATACTCATGAATACAAAAAACCAAATTCAAATAGGTTGATCAGGAAAGCATAATAGTAAAACTACACAACAATATACGCTTAATAACAAATTTAAAGAAATATTATAAGATCTCCATTTTGAGATCAACGATCATCTTATAATGGTTAAAAAAGCATAAACCACTTAAAAAAGTAAAGTAAATTTTATAAAAAACAATCAAAAGGTGGGAGTTGGAGAAAACTTAAATTGGAAGAGGAAATGACATAATTAAAATGATTAATTAGTCATGATGGTTCAAAAAGTAAATTGTGAAATTTTAAAGATTTTCCATTCAATTATTTGTACTTATTTATTTACCATTAATTATGAGAGTAGGTTTTTTTTTCTAGGAAATTATGAAAGTAAGTTTTATGTATTATTCATGTTTTGACAAAAAAAAAACACATAAATTTAAAAACATACGAAGTAGAATTTAGAAATCATACTATTTAATATTTACTGGAAGGTTCACTTTCGCTTCATTTTATTACATGCCTTGATAATAGTTCATATAAAATGAAAAAGAAAAATATATGTTAGAGATGATTATACTCGTGAATACAAAAATACAAATTCAAATAGGTTGATCGGGAAAGTATAATAGTAAAATTACACCACAATATACGTTTAATAACAAATAAAAAAAAATATTATAAGACTTCTATTTTGAGATCAACAATCATCTATTACTTATCAGTTTCTACCTTACATTTTTTTACCTTTAATTTTACCTCATTTTCGTGTCTTTTGTATTTCTTCGCTCTTCAGATTACTCACGTGATGGTTTGCCTTATCTGTATTCACATATGTTTCATGGTGCTTTATAGTTATATAAAAAATATATTGACTAAAATATAAAACATAAACCTGGCAAAAACTTGACAACCGAATCAAAATAATGTCACATGTAAGTCACTTAAATTAAAATAACTTGAAAACATGAATTCAAATATAAAGCAAATGATTCATAAAACCAACAACATAACAAATTAAAATATACTTTAATGGACAATATAATCAAATAAATAAATTAAACCATAAAATACAATTCACAGCTTAGAAACTCATGACAAATGGGCATATTTTAAATAAATAAAGTGAATAGAAACTATTATAGGTATTCTAGGTTTTATAGTCATTTCACAACCAGAAATTCTCCTATTTTAATTTATTTTGTGGTATTATTAAATTAGATAATTGATTGCCGATCACCTCAAGAGATGAATTAAATAGGACAAAATGTTAATGAAAATTATGGGGGTGGAGTAATATAAGGAGTTTTAATAAAATTATTAACATATTATATTACAAAAATTAATTAAATAGGAAATTTTTTTAATTAATTAGGTGTGTGTTAAATATTATGAAGAGTTTTAATCAATTTATTACCATGTTTAATTAACAAAAATTAAATAAAAAAATGTTAATAATGGTAGATATTCAATAATATGAAGAGATTTAATTAATTTATTAATAGGTTTTATTACAAAAATTTTAAAAACAATGAATTAAATAGGAAAATGTTAATAATGGTGAGTGTTTAGTAATTTGAAGAGGTTTAATTAATTCCTTAATATGTTTTATTTTAAAAATTTCAATTAAAATTTCGATTTTAATAATAAATTATGAAAATTATTAACATGTTTTATTACAAAAATTTCAATTAAAATGTCAATATTAATTATAAATTATGAAATTTGATGCAAATTTGTAAGGGTTATATAAATTTTGGAAGACAATATATTTAATATACAAAATTAATTTAAGAATAATGATAATATCCTTTAATATTATAGGTATAAGTGAATTAAATTAATTTATAGATAAATGATTTAAATTAATATCATGTAATAATAAATTGAAAATCCATGTCACATTAATTCGTCATGTCACAATAAAAATATGCAACATCACATTTAAATATGCCACATCACATTAAATTTTAATCTAGGTGGCTTTTTGGATCCTACGTAGCTTTGTCTAGGTGGCGTTTATTTGTCATTTTAGGGTAGCCTTTTAATTATATTTTATAGATAAGAGTTTGCAATATGAAACCCCTTTATAATATGTATGGACTTTAAGTCATAAAATAATCGCAAAAAAATCGTTGTAAGCTTATGTAGGTGAATTGGTAAATCATGTTACCAATCATAGCTACCGAATTCTTTCAAAGAAACCGCTTCTTATGAAAGAACAAAACAAGTATAATAATAAATAGAGGATGAAAGGAGAATGAAGTGTGCGATGTCATAGTTAATACATTAATGAAAAAATAACGAAAAATAGGAAAAATTAACATTCAATGTTTTAAAAACTTGATAAACATTTTTAACAAGTCCATTTATATAATGACCTCTCACTAAATTATATAAATGATTCCAATATCCGTCTTTAGACAAAAATAGACATCGCTTGGGCGAAACATCCCATAATGGTGTAAATTCGGTAAGTCAACGCTTGACTAATTCTACCATTAGAACTCTTGGTTGACGGATTTCAACAAACCCATATACTAGCTCCGGAATACAAGACCGTCTTATACCCCGTTGAATCCAACCAACTTTGGCACGTGATAACCGTTTACCACCCTACTTACCCAAGGTAAAAAGAGAACACCCCGCTTGGGCAAGCGTGGCTCTAATGAACAAGGGATTCATAGGGGTTACTAATTGGTAAGTCTAATCTCAATTTTAGTTACGTGAGAGATCTTGTCAATTTAGTCATAAATTCTCTATAAGTGAACTAAGTCGGTGAATGTAAATGACGTGAATTGACAAACGCGAAAATAAAATGCATGTGAATGGCGATTTTGGCATGTGCGAAAATAAAAAGCAAGCAAGCATATGAATAATCCTAGTATGGCCACCTAGTTAATATAAACTAGACTATTACATATCGGAAACCAACTCCTTGGTCTCTTGCCTCTTCATTCCAAAAGTGGCTTCTTGTGGAATTTGGAACACCTTCCAAGAATAGACTTCGTCTCGATGTAATCCGTCTTTTGGAAACGCCGGTAAGAATAACTATTACAATTGAACTACATAGCTATTCTTATTATACATTAATTAATAAAATAAATAAAACTATTAATTATTAAAAACCGACGATACGAGATCGTAATTAAATTACAAACAAATCGCTATTCCCATTCATTTCGGGTAATAACGATTAAAATAAACTAGGCCATACTAGGTACAACAAAATAAATACTTTAAATAAATGACAATCATTTATTAAAATTAAATAAATATGCTTTAAAAATGCTGCAAAATGATGCCAAAATCGCCCTATCTATCAATCCTTGGTATCCATCTCGGTTTTGTGGATTTAATCGATTTTTAAATTGTAAAAATCAATAATCAACTCTTAAATCTCATTTAAGTCTAAACAAATTGTCCAAACTTTTTTGGACCTCAAAATTAGTCCTCACTAATTTAATAATGAATAATTAGTTTGATTTGGTGATATTTTCTAATTAAATCGGTAAAATCATAACTTTTAAGTAATAAATCCAAAATAATTGAAAATATTATCAAAAATTGAAACAAAAATTTGGGGTTTTCTGGAACACTCCCAAGAACACCAAAATATTAGGAAAAATTGCCCAAAAATTTGGATAAAATTTTATGAAGAAAAAGATCGATATTTATCGGTTTTTAACCACTAAAACCAAAAAACATCAAAACAAAGTGAAAATACATTTTAAATTTAACTTTTAACTTTTAAAATATATTTTAAAATGTACATAAATTTATCAAGGGCTGGAACAAATGTTTCTAGTATATGATCAATTTATTTCACTTTTATCGACTTTTATCTCATAAAATCAATAAACATGCAAATCTTCAAACCAACCTTCGAAATTTTACATATAATCTGTAGAAAATATGCATGAAACACCATAAAAATTTCATGACCCGATTCAACTTTTAACTATTTTTAATTAACTCTTAACCAAAATACGGCATTTTTGACTCGGTTTTCTACCAAAAATCATTAAAAATAGCAAAATAATTTCATAAATCACCAAATTTTACCACAAACCTTTTGAGATCAGTAGGTATGCATGTCCAAAAATTTTCGTGCTAAAACCTCTTTTAACACCATTTTTTATTTTTCCAAATTATCTCATAATTTGTTTAGTATGCTTAAAATCAACATGTAAATTACAAGCTTTAGCTCTGATACGACTTGAAAGATCATAGATCTTAATTAGACTCTCTAATTAAAAATCAAATTATCTCAAAATTTGTATTTATGTGATCTATGTAACATGCATGCAATATAAAAGCATATTAATATAAAAGATGAGGAAAATAATTTTCCTTACATTGAGAAATGGTAGTATTTGGGCACAACCAAGATCACCCATCTTGTTCCTTCAAAAAAAAAAGATCACCCATCTTGGTTGTTCTTGAGCTTTTCATATTGGGAAGATCCTCCTAGAATCCAAGTCTCCAAAAGAGAAGACCTCCTTACATGATGCACCCAAGAACTTACCCAACAACCTTACTATAATTAACTAGATATTATGTAAGATTACCTTTGAAAATAATACTAACACTTAGTAAAAATATTAGATTTATAATACTAACTCTTAGTATGTGATTTCTAATATTTTTTTGTTTTGAGAGAGATGGACACACTTATTATTCTCCACATGCAAAAGATAAGTGAAGTGTAAAAATGAACAACACCAAAGTGTTGTATGTATGTTGGAGCACGATTGGAGGGAGTAATAGTGGAGTGTTTTTCTTTCTTATTTTATTCCACCCAATACACATGGGTATGGGTAAGAACAAAAGCACAATGAGATGTGCACCCAATCAAAATGCATGCATTAGTAATAATTGTGTCTAACAACACACAATCACACTACCATTTACACGGTCCAAATGACCCATTTACGGGTCCATTTAGGTTCTTATATTTGTCGCACAAATACGTGTAAATTTTATTTAAACATCGTTTTATGTTTAAATGCTTCCCAATTACATTCGTTTAAAACACTCCGTAAATATACGTGTATAGCTACACATATAGTATACGTACCAATACTAATCACATTAGTCAATTAGTACTAACTTAACAATTAACCGATTAATTGTTAATTCCCGTCTCAAATTTATTATTAAATTATCGCATAATTAAATAATAATTTTCGCGCCTCGAGTTCACAAACTTTCCCTTACTCTTTACATTGATGTTGAGCACATCCTTGCTAGTACTTGCATTAAGCCCCGTGTCTCTTTCGGCTTGCACAAGCATTTTGTGCAACTCATGAAGATCGATTTTCAAGTTTTACATGTTATAGTTTACCCTAAAATGAACATAGCCCTTGATGCGGCTTAAGGAATGGAGCACTCGGTCAATCACGAGTTGCTCGGGGATCTCTACCCCTTGCAACTTAAGGATCTCAACATACTAAATCATTTTGAGCACATGAGGACTCACTTTTTGTCCTTCTTTGATATTGAGGTCAAAGAATTAGGAAGTCGCTTCATATTGAATAATCCTAGGAGCTTGTGAAAACATGGTCACAAGTCTAGTAAAGATTTCATAGGCAGTGCTCATCTTTATGCCACTCCTTTGAAGATTGGGTTCCATGAAGAAAATCAAGACATTCTTGACCGCGACGGATTCTTTTTGGTAGGTATCAAAGGCCTCCCTAACCGCGGTTGTTGACCTAGCATTAGGAGTAGCGGGAGGAGCCTCGGTAAGGTATTTGAGCTTGTCATCACCTTCCGCGGCTAAGCGATGTTGCGCATCCCAATCGATGAAATTTGAACCATTATTTTCGAGTTTGCAACGATCCATAAAAGATCTAAGCCATGAAACGGTAGTGAGAGGTGGTGCGGACGAGCTAAAGGATGTCATTGTGATAAATTAATTGACTACAAAATATGAGATGAAAGAAAAAATTAACATTTATCGAGAATAAGACTTGTAAATATTTTAAACAAGTTTAGCATTTATATAATGACCTCCACCCAATTATATAAACGATTCCACGACCCAAATTCATATTAACTCGGTTGTGAGCCAACGGGCCCTCTACATCCTAATTAAGATAATTTGGTAGGTTAACTCATTTAACCGATTCTACACTTAGAACTCTCGGTCGATGAAATTACGCTAAGTTCATCTTTAGCCTGGACCTATTGAGGCGACTGTCCCTCTGATACTTCCGTTGAGATGATCAACCAAATTTCAAAATGTAATAATATTTTATTACCCCACTTACCCAACGGAAAAAGAAAGCACCCGGTATAATATTTCAATACGTATTGTACCCCTAATAAAATTGGGATTCATGAGTTCCTACTATTTGGTAAGGCTAAGTTTCAATTTTATAAAATGTGAAGGTCTTGTCAATTTATTATCTGTCTCTTTTAAGTGAACTAAATTAGTGATCTATCGATAATTATAACTGACAAGGTCAATGATTCGATATAAAATATGCATGTGATGTTATGGCGACTTGGCATGCATGCAAACATATAAAGAAAGAAAACATGCAAAATAAAACAAATACCTAGTATGGCCTTTCGTAAAATAGAAATCTAATAATCTATCAAAAATTCGGAAACCAGCTCCTTTGGTCCCTTGAACTTCATGTGACACGCCTCCCAAGGGAAAAACACCGTCTTGATCAGAACTCCTTTCCGAATGGCTTCATCTTTAGGAAACTCTGGAATTACAAATTAATAATAAAATATATAGCTATTCCTATTATAAATTTGTAATAAAAATAAATCTATTAAATTACAAAACGGTGATGTGAAATCACATTAAAATTACAACCAAATCGATATTCCCATTCATTACGGGTAATACCAATTAAAAACTTGGTCATACTAAGAAAAATTACATTATTCAAAAAATTGCATAAATTTAAATTACATTCATCCCTAAATTATGAAAAAAATATATGTATTCAAACATGCAAAATGAATGTACCAAATCGCCTTACTAGAATATATCGTATATAGCTCGGTTTTTATGGAAATGCGTAATTTTTTTTAACTTATTAAAATCACTAATTAATAGTTAAATCAAATTTAAGGCCAAGTAAATTATCCTAACTGTCTTAAGACTCAAAAATTAGTCTCCACTAAAAATTTGACAATAATTCGACTTGGTTATACATTGTTGTCATATTTAATCCCATTTATTATAACAATTATGAAATAATTCCAAATTTCATTACAATAATATAAAAATTTGAAATTTAAATTTTGAACATTCTATAATATTACCATGTCCCTCAAAATATTAAAATTATGGGTTAAAAATTTCGAATTAATTTAGAGAAAAACATAGTTGCGATTTATCGGTTTTATCAACTAAAATGCCCATATCATATGAAAATTAATTTAATCAATTTTTTATATACATGATGTGTAGTACATAAATGCAACATAAAATAATTTTATCATGCCGTGAAATTCGTATTAGCTATTTTTAGCTTATATAATCTCGTTTTAATCCAATTTTAACCACTAAAATCATAAATCATGCAAAATTAATCGAATTAATCTCACAATTTACATACAGTAAGAAAAATATGCATGTGAGATCATATTAAAATTTCATGGTCGGATTAGAAGTTTAACTATTTTTAGTTAATAAATCATCATTTTACCCACTAAAATGTAATTATTACACTAAAAATCATAAAAATGAGCAATAATCTTCCATAAACCATCTAAAATGACCTAAAATATTTTAGGACTAGAATGTATACATGCATAAAAAATTTCGTGCATATATCATATTTACACAAATTTTCCGGTTTTTATTTTAGTCATCAAATAACTCGTAAAAAACTCAAAAAATGATTTTCATGCAACAACAATGCTCTGATACCCATTTTTAGGTTCTTTAATCCTCTTATTAGACATTTCTAATGTAGATCTAAGTTACTAATTAATTAGATGTGAAGAATCTAGTTGCATGCAAACAAAATAAGTGTAAAAAGAGAAAACGATTTTTCTTACATTTGAATGAGACGGAAATATGGGTACAAGAATGGACTCCTTTCAATCTTGTTCTTGAGCTATGAATATAAGGATGATCCTCCAAGTTTAAAAGTAGAAACTCTCCTTTTAGTTGCACCGAAGACTTACCCTTAACACTAATATAATTACTAACTAGGTAAAATATATTAGTATCCTTAAATATTGAATCTAATACTAATAATATTACTACTATAGTAATATATTTATTTTTCTTAGATTTAATGAACAAAGGTTAGCATAAAAACAATTTTTATGAGAGATGGAAGAGAGAATGAGAGATAAGCATTAGAAAAACAAGTTGTCACAAATAATGAGAACTATTATCATTATATGGGGAGGGGGTAACGGTTGGAGGGTCTAGGAAAGGGCATTCCCACTTTTTCTTTTTGTCTTACCAAAAACAATAGGCTAGGGTCTAGGTTGTTTAGGTAATCATGGTGTTTATGCATTAAAACAACCAACTAATCACAACCCTAACCACCCTAATTAAAAACCGGCCCCTACACTTAAAATGGACCTCCATTTTAACTTTCACAATTTGTCAATTGTCATATAATGTGTGACATGTGACACATAACATGTTATAAGATAATGTATATATATTTAACAAATTAAATATCATTACATAATCAATTAATTAAACTTAACAACTTAAGTAGTAATTCACAATTATATGTATATAAAATGGGTCATTTAAGATTTAGTTAATATAATCTACAATATTTTATAATTATAACTAACTAATTACTCTTATCTCAAATGTTTCATAAACATTAATCAATTTTAGTAAAATAACATATTAATTACTAAATTGAATCTTATTTAATCACATTACAATAAGATATAAAATTCTCACTCACAAATGAAATTTGTTCAATTTAAGGAAATAATTAATCCATATCGACATACAATCAATTAACTTATCAGTTAAGGGAATTGTCCAATAGGTGTGACCTTAAGGGATCAACTGATCACCACCGTCAAATGATAGTAACGTCAAACTCTAGTCAGCCAATCATTACCGATTAATGTTGATCAAATGACAATATATTGAATCATCCCTTGTGTATTCTTAATATGATATTAAACTATGTGATCGCACTATTGTTTAGGACATATACTCCAACATTATGTACTCGGAGTAATATTACTTTTAAATACTAATAATTATCACTTCTTTAAATTTATAAATAAGTAAAGAAAATTTATAGAATTTTTTTTTTATTTCTATATACTTAGGATCATCTAATCCTACATCAACTATATGGTGGAAATTATTTTTACATCAACCATATTTGTAGGGAGTTTTTTCACCATACATTATTTAAGGAAATTTTATTTTGTTTAGTTCTTTCGGTAAATAAGATCCTGCCGAATTTTGAGGGGGAGTTGATCGATTTTCAGTGCGTTTATAGCTACAATATGATTTTCAATCTTGCATACATTATTATTGATTGTTAATTTGTTTTAATTTCATTATAAGCTCGGGAAAGATCAAGACAAGGAGGTTGAACTTGACAAACAACAGTTGACCAATCTGAAGATAAGAACCGTATAAGATCTTTTTTGCACAAAAAAAAAATCAATTAAGGGTTTACTCAATTTTTGAAATATATTTGTGAAAGATATTATAGGTATAGATATGTAATACAAGACTATCACGCGTGTAGTACAAGACGTCATATATTAATATAGACTTGTAATTAATTACAATAACAAATATATTTGCCAGAACCGGGAGGTCTTTCAATGCAAACTCCAAAACCTCTTTTCGTTGTAATGCACATCTTACGACATTCATTCAGATCACAACCGGTATCATTTAGCATTCTTGCATTTGCATGGTGTTCTTTGGCAGGCACTCCCATAACAATTGCTGCAAAATATTAGTGACGCTAAGTTTTAGTTATCTCATACAAACAAATTTATTTAGGAAAGAACTACTTTATACAACTTCTTGATAACTAATACATATTTCATATCAATACATCAAATGGATAGGAAACAAAATTAATAAAGACGATTATGCATAAATTTCTGTATGAAGTGATTTTAAAATATCTTTGTGAATGCTCGATTTCATCTAACACGATCAAACATCACAAATTAATTTGGGATGAAGTAATTGGAGGAAAGTAGTATATATGTCGTAGAACTAAGGTAATTTGGTGGTCTTAAAAGTTATAATACTCCGTAGTTACTTTTTTCCCAAGATATACATGTTAAATAAAAAAAGCACTCATGACTTCTTCTATATAAATATTAATAAAAGAGAACCAGTTATTATTGATAATGATTTTAACATTTTATGCAGAGCTATCAATAAGTTTCAATTCTATCAAAGGTTGTTACATTGAGAGTAATAAAATATATTTACTTATATACGTGGTAAATAGTTAACATGTAGGAGTATTATAAATACACTATCTCATGCAAAATTAAACTAACAGTATAAAAAGAGATTGTGCATGTGAATATTGTACCTGAGAAAACAAGAAAAAGAACTAGCGCTCTCATTACTGTCGACATTTTTGCCATGATTTATATTTTGAATATATGCCGACACTACTATAATGACTCTCTTAGATTATTTATATATTTGGGTTTGTTGAATATAATGGGTTGTTAGAACTTGAGAACTCCTCTATTTATATGCATGAGAGAAAGACAATGCAATGTATTTGAACATTATTTCTAAATTTAGTTTTAGATACTTTAAGTTTAAAATCAAAATTACATTGTACTTAACACATATAAATCTTTCGATTTCACTTATTTGATTTCTAGCGGATGGATTATACATTGATTAATTAAATGGAATGTATAGATTATTTACAAATTAAAGCGTGGTTTCTTTTACGACTTATTGATTTGTGATAGTGTGATCTTCATTGAGTTTTGAACATGATTATGAATTTATCAAGAGTCTTGTATTATTGTAAATGGTCATCACATAATGTTACAGAAAAAAGTAATTCCCTATATATGGTAGGTCTAAAAGTAATTCCTTATTTTCCCAATGTGAGACTATTTTCTTCTCAAATCTTGGGGTGTTACATTATATATGGTTGATCTAAAAGTAATTCCCTACATACAAAAATATGTTAAATTTCTTATCATAAATATAATTTGGATTATGTACTCGGAGTAATATTACTTGCGAATACTAATAAATATCACTTATTTAAATTTATAAATAAGTAAGAAAATTTATAGAATATTTTGTTTATTTCTATAAATTTTGCTTAGGATCATCTAATCCTTCATCAAGTATATGGTGGAAATTATTTTTACATCAACCATATGTAGGGAGTTTTTTCACCATACAATATTTAAGGAAATTCTATTTTGTCTAATTCTTTCGGTAAATAAGATCCTGCGTCCAGTTGTACAATGGCACTTACAATCATTATAATTGATATGAGAATAAAGTAAGAATTACAAAAACAACTATTACTACCAGCAAAGTTAAATAAAGACTATTAATCTGCTTTATCTTATGGCAAGAAACCAACGTCTATGCATATTTACAGACTAAACTCACAAGTTGTGTTGTAACTGCGCTAATATAGCAATACACTATAAGAATAAGGTATATTAACATTCGCTAATTATCGACAGACAAAATAATGCTCGGTAAATTATTTTTCATACTGAAATAGTTGGTGTAACAAAGTTTGATGGTAAGTACCGGACGTCAAAACAAATAGTCGGGAATTTAACACATTGGTCGATAAGTACCGACATAAATGTTTATTTTATCCACCGAACATTTATCGGTATGTAAATTATTTCAAATAAACCAGAAAAATATATTATTCAATTTTATTAATTACTTAGTGAAAAACAACACCTAAACATACCCGGCCATCCAATATTGACAAACACATTAACAAACACCATTTATCCCCGCCGCCGCCACCACCACGTAACGTCGGAGCTCCAGTCCTCTACACACATCTTTATTTTTCGTTCCATTTTTTTATTCTACGAGGTTAGGTTCAGTAAAAACCCATTTTAACTGAAGAGGTTCTTTAGTTAGGGTAGCTCATTGAAGAAGTTTATCAATATGCTTAAATAAAAACTCCACAGTTAAGCGTACTGTTGGGGAAGTAATATTAGGATGAGAGTCCTCTTTGAAAGGTTTTCTGGATACGCATAAGCAAGGGAAAACACATTAGGTAATATTAGTAAAAGCTACTACCTTGATGTGACTTATACTCTCTTTAACAACTCAACTCTTAGCTACTCCACCCCCGAATTTTGAGAGGGAGTTGATCAATTTTTGAGTGTGTTTATAGCTATAATATGATTTTCAATCTTGCATACATTATTATTGATTGTTAACTTGTTTTACTTTCATTTTAAGCTCGAGAAAAATCAAGACAAGGAGGTTGAACATGACAAACGACACCTGACCAATCAGAAGATAAGAACCGTATAAGGGTCCTTTTTTTGCAAATAAAAATTTGGATTAACGGTTTACTCAATTTTTGAAATATATTTCTGAGAGATATTATAGGTATAGATATGTAATACAAGACTATCAAGCGTGCAGTACAACACGTCATATATTAATATAGACTTGTAATTAATTACAATAACAAATATATTTGCCAGAACCGGGAGGCCTTTCAATGCAAACTCCAAAACCTCTTTTCGTTGTAATGCACATCTTACGACATTCATTCAGATCACAACCGGTATTATTTAGCATTCTTGCATTTGCATGGTGTTCTTTGGCAGGCACTCCCATAACCATTGCTGCAAAATATTATTGACGCTAAGTTTTAGTTATCTCATACAAATAAATTTATTTAGAAAAGAACTACTTTATACAACTTCTTGATAACTAATCCATATTTCATATCAGTACATCAAATGGATAGGAAACAAAATTAATAAAGACGATTGTGCATAAATTCCTGTATGAAGTGAATTTAAAATACCTTTGTGAATGCTCGATTTCATCTAACACGATCAAACTCCACAAATTAATTTGGGATGAAGTAATTGGAGGAAAGTAGTATATATGTCTTAAAACTAAGGTAATTTGGTGGTCTTAAAAGTTATAATACTCCGTAGTTACCTTTTTCCCAAGATATAAATGTTAAATAAAAAAAAATCACTCATGACTTCTTCTGTATAAATATTAATAAAAGAGAACCAGTTATTATTGATAAAGATTTTAACATTTTATGCAGAGCTATCAATAAGTTTCAATTCTATCAAATGTTACATTTAGAGTGATAAAATATATTTACTTATATACGTGGTGAAGAGTTAACATGTAGGAGTATTATAAATACACTATCTCATGCAAAATTAAACTAACAGTATAAAAGAAAATTGTGCATGTGAATATTGTACCCGAGAAAACAAGAAAAAGAACTAGTGCTCCCATTACTGTCGACATTTTTGCCATGATTTATATTTTGAATATATGCCGACACTACTATAATGACTCTCTTAGATTAATTATATATTTGGGTTTGTTGAATATAATGGGTTGTTAGAACTTGAGAACTCCTCTATTTATATGCATGAGAGAATGACAATGCAATGTATTTGAACATTATTTCCAAATTTAGTTTTATATACTTTAAGTTTAAAATCAAAATTACATTGTACTTAACACATATAAATCTTTCGATTTCAATTATTTGATTTCTAGCGGATGGATTATACACTGATTAATTAAATGGAATGTGTCGATTATTTACAAATTAAAGCGTGGTTTCTTTTACGACTTATTGATTTGTGATAGTGTGATCTTCATTGAGTTTTGAACATGATTATGAATTTTTCAAGAGTCTTGTATTGTTGTAAATGGTCATCACATAATGTTACAGAAAAAAGTAATTCCCTATATATGGTAGGTCTAAAAGTAATTCCTTATTTTCCCGATGTGAGACTATTTTCCTCTCAAACTCTTGGGGTGTTACATTATATATGGTTGATCTAACAGTAATTCCCTATATACAAAAATATGTTAAATTTCTTATCATAAATATAATTTGGATTATGTACTCGGAGTAATATTACTTGTGAATACTAACAATTATCACTTATTTAAATTTATAAATAAGTAAGAATATTTATAGAATAAACAATTTATAGAATATTTTGTTTATTTCTATACATTTTGCTTAGGATCAACTAATCCTACATCAAGTATATGGTGGAAATTATTTTTACATCAACCATATGTAAGGAGTTTTTTCACCATACAATATTTAAGGAAATTCTATTTTATCTAATTCTTTCGGTAAATAAGATCCTGGCTCCAGTTGTACAATAGCACTTATAATCATAATAATTGATAAAAGAATAAAGTAAGAATTACAAAAACAACTATTACTACCAGCAAAGTTAAATATAAGACTATTAATCTGCTTTATCTTATGGCAAGAAACCAACGTCTCTGCATATTTACAGACTAAACTCACAAGTTGTGTTATAACTGCGCTAATATAGCAATACACTATAAGAATAAGGTATATTAACATTCGCTAATTATCGACAGACAAAATAATGCTCGGTAAATAATTTTTCTTACCGAAACAGTTGGTGTAACAAAGTTGGATGGTAAGTACCGGACGTCAAAACAAATAGTCGTTAATTTAAAACATTGGTCGATAAGTACCGACATAAATGTTTATTTTATCGACCGAACATTTATCGGTAGGTAAATTATTTCAAATTAACCAGAAAAATATATTATTCAATTTTATTAATTACTTAGTGAAAAACAACACCTAAACATACCCGGCCATCCAATAATGACAAACACATTAACAAACACCATTTATCCCCGCCGCCGCCACCACCACGTAACGTCGGAGCTCCAGTCCTCTACACACATCTTTATTTCTCTTTCCTTTTTTTATTCTCCGAGGTTAGGTTCAGTAAAAACCCATTTTAACTGAAGAGGTTCTTTAGTTAGGGTATCACATTGAAGAGGTTTATCAATATGCTTAAATAAAAACTCCACAGTTAAGCGTACTGTTGGGGAAGTAATATTAGGATGAGAGTCCTCTTTGAAAGGTTTTTTAGATACGCATAAGCAAGGGAAAACACATTAGGTATCATTAGTAAAAGCTACTACCTTGATAAGACTTATACTGTCTTTAAAAGCTCAACTCTTAGCTACTCTACCCCCGAATTTTGAGAGGGAGTTGATCGATTTTTGAGTGTGTTTATAGCTATAATATTATTTTCAATCTTGCATTCATTATTATTGATTGTTAACTTGTTTTACTATAATTATAAGCTCGAGAAATATCAAGACAAGGAGGTTGAACATGACAAACGATAGCTGACCAATCTGGAGATAAGAACCGTATAAGGGTCCTATTTTTGCAATTAAAAATTTCGATTAACGGTTTACTCAATTTTTGAAATATATTTGTGAAAGATATTATAGGTATAGATATGTAATACAAGACTATCACGCGTGCAGTACAAGACGTCATATATTAATATAGACTTGTAATTAATTACAATAACAAATATATTTGCCAGAACCGGGAGGCCTTTCAATGCAAACTCCAAAACCTCTTTTCGTTGTAATGCACATCTTACGACATTCATTCAGATCACAACCGGTATCATTTAACATTCTTGCTTTTGAATGGTGCTCTTTGCAGACACTCCCATAACCATTGCTGCAAAATATTATTGACGCTAAGTTTTAGTTATCTCATACAAATAAATTTATTTAGGAAAGAACTACTTTATACAACTTCTTGACAACAAATCCATATTTCATATCAATACATCAAATGGATAGGAAACAAAATTAATAAAGACGATTGTGCATAAATTCATTTATGAAGTGATTTTAAATACCTTCGTGAATGCTCGATTTCATTTTACACGATCAAACATCACAAATTAATTAGGGATGAAGTAATTGGAGGAAAGTAGTATATATGTATTAAAACTAAGGTAATTTGGTGGTGTTAAAAGTTATAATACTCCGTAGTTACCTTTTTTCCAAGATATAAATGTTAAATAAATAAAAAAGCACTCATGACTTCTTCTGTATAAATATTAATAAAAGAGCACCGGTTATTATTGATAATGATTTTAACATTTTATGCAGAGCTATCAATAAGTTTCAATTCTTTCAAAGGTTATTACATTTAGAGTGACAAAATATATTTACTTATATACGTGGTGAATAGATAACATGTAGGAGTATTATAAATAAACTATCTCATGCAAAATTAAACTAACAGTATAAAAAGAGATTGTGCATGTGAATATTGTACCCGAGAAAACAAGAAAAAGAACTAGCGCTCCCATTATTGTCGACATTTTTGCCATGATTTATATTTTGAATATATGTCGCACTACTATAATGACTCTCTTAGATTAATTATATATTTGGGTTTGTTGAATATAATGGGTTGTTAGCACTTGAGAACTCCTCTATTTATATGCATGAGAGAAAGACAATGCAATGTATTTGAACATTATTTCCAAATTTAGTTTTAGATACTTTAAGTTTAAAATCAAAATTACATTGTACTTAACACATATAAATCTTTCGATTTGACTTATTTGATTTATAGCGGATGGATTATACATTGATTAATAAAATGGAATGTGTCGATTATTTACAAATTAAAGCGTGGTTTCTTTTACGACCTATTGATTTGTGATAGTGTGATCTTCATTGAGTTTTGGGCATGATTATGAATTTATCAAGAGTCTTGTATTATTGTAAATGGTCATCACATAATGTTATAGAAAAAAGTAATTCCCTATATATGGTAGGTCTAAAAGTAATTCCTTATTTTCCCGATGTGAGACTATTTTCCTCTCAAACTCTTGGAGTGTTACATTATATATGGTTGATCTAAAAGTAATTCCCTATATACAAAAATATTTTAAATTTTTTATCATAAATATAATTTGGATTATATACTCGGAGTAATATTACTTCTGAATACTAATAATTATCACTTATTTAAATTTATAAATAAGTAAGAAAATTTTTAGAAAATTTTGTTTATTTCTATACATTTTGCTTAGGATCATCTAATCCTACATCAAGTATATGGTGGAAATTATTTTTACATCAACCATATATAGGGAGTTTTTTCACCATACAATATTTAAGGAAATTTTATTTTGTCTAATTCTTTCGGTAAATAAGATCATGCCTCCAGTTGTACAATAGCACTTACAATCATGATAATTGATATGAGAATAAAGTAAGAATTACAAAAACAACTATTACTACCAGCAAAGTGAAATATAAGACTATTAATCTGCTTTATCTTATGGCAAGAAACCAACGTCTCCGCATATTTACAGACTAAACTCACAAGTTGTGTTGTAACTACGCTAATATAGCAATACACTATAAGAATAAGGTATATTAACATTCGCTAATTATCGACAGACAAAATAATGCTCGGTAAATAATTTTTCTTACCGAAACAGTTGGTGTAACAAAGTTGGATGGTAAGTACCGGACGTCAAAACAAATAGTCGGTAATTTAACACGTTCGTCGATAAGTACCTACATAAATGTTTATTTTATCCACCGAATATTTATCGGTAGGTAAATTATTTCAAATAAACCAGGAAAATATATTATTTAATTTTATTAATTACTTAGTGAAAAACAACACCTAAACATACCCGACCATCCAATATTGAACAACACATTAACAAACACCATTTATTCCCGCCGCCATCACCACCACGTAACGTCGGAGCTCCAGTCCTCTACACCCATCTTTATTCCTCTTTCCATTTTTTTATTCTACGAGGTTAGGTTGAGTAAAACCCATTTTAACTGAAGAGGTTCTTTAGTTAGGGTATCTCATTGAAGAGGTTTATCAATATGCTTAAATAAAAACTCCACAGTTAAGCGTACTGATGGGGAAGTAATATTAGGATGAGAGTCCTCTTTGAAAGGTTTTCTGGATACGCATAAGCAAGGGAAAACACATTAGGTAACATTGGTAAAAGCTACTACCTTGATGTGACTTATACTGGCTTTAATAACTCAACTCTTAGCTACTCTACCTCCGAATTTTGAGAGGGAGTTGATCGATTTTTGAGTGTGTTTATAGCTATAATATGATTTTCAATCTTGCATACATTATTATTGATTGTTAACTTGTTTTACTTTCATTATAAGCTCGAGAAAAATCAAGCAAGGAGGTTGAACATGACAAACGACAGCTGGCCAATCTGAAGATAATAACCGTATACGAGTCCTTTTTTTGCAAATAAAAATTTCGATTAACGGTTTACTCAATTTTTGAAATATATTCGTGAAAGATATTATAGGTATAGATATGTAATACAAGACTATCACGCGTGCAGTACAAGACGTCATATATTAATATAGACATGTAATTAGTTACAATAACAAATATATTTGCCAGAACCGGGAGGCCTTTCAATGCAAACTCCAAAACCTTTTTTCGTTGTAATGCACATCTTACGACATTCATTCAGATCACAACCGGTATCATTTAGCATTCTTGCATTTTCATGGTGTTCTTTGGCAGGCACTCCCATAACCATTGCTGCAAAATATTATTGACGCTAAGTTTTAGTTATCTCATACAAATAAATTTATTTAGGAAAGAACTACTTTATAGAACTTCCTGATAACTAATTCATATTTCATATCAATACATCAAATGGATAGGAAACAAAATTAACAAAGACGATTGTGCATAAATTCCTTTATGAAGTGATTTTAAAATACCTTCGTGAATGCTCGATTTTATTTTACACGATCAAACATCACAAATTAATTAGGGATGAAGTAATTGGAGGAAAATAGTATATATGTATTAAAAATAAGGTAATTTGGTGGTGTTAAAAGTTATAATACTCCGTAGTTACCTTTTTTCCAAGATATAAATGTTAAATAAATAAAAAAGCACTCATGACTTCTTCTGTATAAATATTAATAAAAGAGCACCGGTTATTATTGATAATGATTTTAACATTTTATGCAGAGCTATCAATAAGTTTCAATTCTTTCAAAGGTTATTACATTTAGAGTGACAAAATATATTTACTTATATAAGTGGCGAATAGATAACATGTAGGAGTATTATAAATAAACTATCTCATGCAAAATTAAACTAACAGTATAAAAAGAGATTGTGCATGTGAATATTGTACCCGAGAAAACAAGAAAAAGAACTAGCGCTCCCATTACTGTCGACATTTTTGCCATGATTTATATTTTGAATATATGCCACACTACTATAATGACTCTCTTAGATTAATTATATATTTGGGTTTGTTGAATATAATGGGTTGTTAGCACTTGAGAACTCCTCTATTTATATGCATGAGAAAAACACAATGCAATGTATTTGAACATTATTTCCAAATTTAGTTTTAGATACTTTAAGTTTAAAATCAAAATTACATTGTACTTAACACATATAAATCTTTCGATTTGACTTATTTCATTTCTAGCGGATGGATTATACATTGATTAATTAAATGGAATGTGTCGATTATTTAATAATTAAAGCGTGGTTTCTTTTACGACTTATTGATTTGTGATAGTGTGATCTTTATTGAGTTTTGGACATGATTATGAATTTATCAAGAGTCTTATATTGTTGTAAACGGTCATCACATAATGTTATAGAAAAAAGTAATTCCCTATATATGGTAGGTCTAAAAGTAATTCCTTATTTTCCCGATGTGAGACTATTTTCCTCTCAAACTCTTGGGGTGTTACATTATATATGGTTGATCTAAAAGTAATTCCCTATATACAAAAATATTTTAAATTTCTTATCATAAATATAATTTGGATTATGTACTCGGAGTAATATTACTTCTGAATACTAATAATTATCACTTATTTAAATTTATAAATAAGTAAGAAAATTTATAGAATATTTTGTTTATTTCTATACATTTTGCTTAGGATCATCTAATCCTACATCAAGTATATGGTGGAAATTATTTTTACATCAACCATATGCAGGGAGTTTTTTCACCGTACAATATTTAAATAAATTTTATTTTGTCTAATTCTTTCGGTAAATAAGATCATGCCTCCAGTTGTACAATAGCACTTACAATCATGATAATTGATATGAGAATAAAGTAAGAATTACAAAAACAACTATTACTACCAGCAAAGTTAAATATAAGACTATTAATCTGCTTTATCTTATGGCAAGAAACCAACGTCTCTGCATATTTACAGACTAAACTCACAAGTTGTGTTGTAACTGTGCTAATATAGCAATACACTATAAGAATAAGGTATATTAACATTCGTCAATTATCGACAGACAAAATAATGCTCGGTAAATAATTTTTCTTACCGAAACAGTTGGTGTAACAAAGTTGGATGGTAAGTACCGGACGTCAAAACAAATAGTCGGTAATTTAACACGTTGGTCGATAAGCAAATGATAAATGTTTATTTTATCCACCGAATATTTATCGGTAAGTAAATTATTTCAAATAAACCAGAAAATATATTATTCAATTTTATTAATTACTTAGTGAAAAACAACACCTAAACATACCCGACCATCCAATATTGAACAACACATTAACAAACACCATTTATTCCCGCCGCCATCACCACCACGTAACGTCGGAGCTCCAGTCCTCTACACCCATCTTTATTTCTCTTTCCATTTTTTTATTCTATGAGGTTAGGTTCAGTAAAACCCATTTTAACTGAAGAGGTTCTTTAGTTAGGGTATCTCATTGAAAAGGTTTATCAATATGCTTAAATAAAAACTCCAATGTTGAGCGTACTGTTGGGGAAGTAGTATTAGGATGAGAGTCGTCTTTGAAAGGTTTTCTGGACACGCATAAGCAAGGGAAAACACATTAGGTAACATTGGTAAAAGCTACTACCTTGATGTGACTTATACTGGCTTTAATGACTCAACTCTTAGCTACTCTACCCCCAAATTTTGAGAGGGAGTTGATCGATTTTTGAGTGTGTTTATAGCTATAATATGATTTTCAATCTTGCATATATTATTATTGATTGTTAACTTGTTTTACTTTCATTATAAGCTCGAGAAAAATCAAGCAAGGAGGTTGAACATGACAAACTACAGCTGACCAATCTGAAGATAATAACCGTATAAGAGTCCTTTTTTTGCAAATAAAAATTTCGATTAACGGTTTACTCAATTTTTGAAATATATTTGTGAAAGATATTATAGGTATAGATATGTAATACAAGACTATCACGCGTGCAGTACAAGACGTCATATATTAATATAGACTTGTAATTAATTACAATAACAAATATATTTGCCAGAACCGGGAGGCCTTTCAATGCAAACTCCAAAACCTTTTTTCGTTGTAATGCACATCTTACGACATTCATTCAGATCACAACCGGTATCATTTAGCATTCTTGCATTTGCTTGGTGTTCTTTGGCAGGCACCACCATAACCATTGCTGCAAAATATTATTGACGCTAAGTTTTAGTTATCATATACAAATAAATTTATTTAGGAAAGAACTACTTCATACAACTTCTTGATAACTAATCCATATTTCATATCAATACATCAAATGGATAAGAAACAAAATTAATAAAGACGATTGTGCATAATTCCTGTATGAAGTGATTTTAAAATACCTTTGTGAATGCTCGATTTTATCTTACCCGATCAAACATCACAAATTAATTAGGGATGAAGTAATTGAGGAAAGTAGTATATATGCCTTAAAACTAAGGTAATTTGGTGGTCTTAAAAGTTACAATACTCCGTAGTTACTTTTTTTCCAAGATATAAATGTTGAACAAAAAAAAAAACACTCATGACTTCTTTTGTATAATATTAATAAAAGAGCACCAGTTATTATTAATAATGATTTTAACATTTTATGCAAAGCTATCAAAAAGTTTCAATTCTTTCAAAGGTTATTACATTTTTTTAGTGACAAAATATATTACATATAACCTGATAAATAGTTAACAAGTAGGAGTATTATAAATACACTATCTCATGCAAAATTAAACTAACAGTATAAAAAGAGATTGTGCATGTGAATATTGTACCAGAGAAAACAAGAAAAAGAACTAGCGCTCCCATTACTGTCGACATTTTTGCCATAATTTATATTTCGAATATATGCCAACACTACTATAAAGACTCTCTTAGATTAATTATATGTTTGGGTTTGTTGAATATAATGGGTTGTTAGCACTTGAGAACTTCTCTATTTATATGCATGAGAGAAAGACAATGCAATGTATTTGAACATTATTTCCAAATTTAGTATTGGATACTTTAAGTTTAAAATCAAAGTTACATTGTACTTAACACATATAAATCTTTCGATTTGACTTATTTGATTTCTAGCAGATGGATTATGCATTGATTAATAAAATGGAATATGTCGATTATTTACAAATTAAAGCGTGGCTTCCTTTACTACTTATTGATTTTGATAGTGTGATCTTCATTGAGTTTCGGACATGATTATGAATTTATCAAAAGTCTTGTATTGTTGTAAATGGTCATCACATAATGTTTTCGAAAAATGTAATTCCCTATATATGGTAGGTCTAAAAGAAATTCCTTATTTTCCCGATATGAGACTATTTTCCTCTCAAACTCTTGAGGTGTTACATTATATATGGTTGATCTAATAGTAATTTCCTATATACAACAATATTTTAAATTTCTTATCATAAATATAAGTTGGATTATGTACTAGTAATATTACTTGTGAATACTAATAATTATAACTTATTAAAATATATAAATAAGAAAGAATATTTATAGAATATTTTATTTTATTTTATTTCTATACATTTTGCTTAGGATCATCTAATCCTACATCAAGTATATGATGGAAATTATTTTTACATCAACCATATGTAGGGAGTTTTTTCACCATACATTATTTATGGAAATTTTATTTTGTTTAATTCTTTTGGTAAATAAGATCCTGCCTCCAGTTGTACAATACCAATTATAATAATGATACTCCTTCCGTTCCGATCATATGTTTACACTTCCTTTATTTTGTGAGGGGGAAATAAGGAAGTGTAAACATATGACCGAAATGGAGGGAGTAATTGATATGGGAATAAAGTAAGAGTTACAAAAACAACTATTACAACCACCAAAGTTAAATATAAGACTAATAATCTCCTTTATCTTATGGCAAGAAATAAACGTCTCTGCATATTTACATACTAAACTCACAAGTTGTGTTGTAACTGCACTAATATCGCAATACACTACAAGAATAAGGCATTTAAACATTCGTTAATTATCGACGGACAAAATACAGCTCGGTAAAATTTTTTTCTTACCGAAACAGTTGGTGTAACAAAGTTGGATTGTAAGTACTAGACGACAAAATAAATAGTCATTAACTTATCACATTAGTCGATAATTACCGACATAAATGTTTATTTTATCCACCGAATATTTATCGGTAGGTAAATTATTTCAAATAAACCAGAAAAACATATTATTTATTTTTATTAATTAGTTAGTGAAAAATAACACCTAAACATACCCGACCATCCAATATTGACCAACACATCAACGAACACCATTTATCCCCGCCGCCACCACCACCTCGTAACGTCGGAGCTGCAGTCCTCTACACCATCTTTATTTTTCTTTCCATTCTTTTATTCTACAAGGTTAGGGTCTGTAAAACCCATTTTAACTGAAGAGGTTCTTAGTTAGGGTATCTCATTGAAGAGATTTATCAATATGCTTAAATAAAAACTCCACAGTTAAGCGTACTGTTGAGGAAGTAATTGTAATACCCATCCTTTTAGGGACCCGTTGACTGACGTTGACCGACCTTAGTGACATGCCTTGACCTTAGGGAAACCTTACTAGCTTTGTCTTGTGACTTCGTAAGCTTTGGGTGTGTGGTACTCGATCTTGTCGAGGCTACTCGATCGAGTAGCCTGGAGGCTCGATCGAGTAGGGGCCACTCGATCGTGTAAGTTTTGTCCTCCGCGCCTCGAGTTCACAACTCGATATCTCTCTAAATTAATTAATCAACTAACTCTTAGTCATATTTATCAAGGGACAATTAAACTGTATCTGATACAATTAATTGGCTTTCGTGTTGGGGTTCGTTCTTTTAGGTGTGACAGAAAGGGATCAGCTGAACACCGTCGTCTCACGACAGTAACGTCAAACCCTAGTTGACCAACCATTACCGATATAAGTTGATCAGCTAACTAGTATTGCCAATGAATATCCCATGCATATTTCTTAATGAAATTTAATAATATTATCATGCACTATTGTGGAGGACAAAACTCCAAAAATTGGGCCTAAATTGTGTTGATCCAAGTTGAACACAAACGGAGTCCAAGAAGTCCATAAGGAGGAATGTTGGGCAAAGGGGCATTATAAGCGCCCAGATGAAGCTTCAAGAAGACTCGGCGGTTTTTCAACCGCCTTCCTACTAAGGAGTAGTTTCCAAAGAATCGGGTGATACCTATATATAAGGAGGCCTTTCATTCAAGAAAACAACACAACTCAAACAACAACAACTACTACAACTTAGTTTATCTTTAAATTAGTCTCGTAGGCGTAGCGTAGATTAGCATTAGCAGTAAAAGTAGCACAGCGAGCCCATCCACTCATGGAGGTAATTAGCCATCTATCCCTTAATTTGTAATTTAGCATCCACAAGTACTCTTGTGAATACTCTAGTTGATGTTGTCTTATTGGATTCTTCTTGATATATAAGTATCGTTGGGAACTCTTGTGTTTAAGTTTGAGAATTATATCATTCATTGTTAACCGCTAAATTATCATAAGTAATTTAGCGCTATTTATTAGATTACGCATCTACAACCGTGACTCAATGGTCGTGGTAAAACTCGTCGTCAAAAGCTACCAACCAAAACAATATTTATAACTTCACAAACTACTCTTAGCAAAGAGGCAAGTAAAGGTCGGATCCCAAGGGATGGGTATTGATGTAGAATTTTCAATTGCAAATGGTTGTGTCTTAGGATGTCACAATTTGGGTTGAGATAGGAGATAAACTAAGCTAATCCACAATATAAAAGTGAATTAATGAAAACAATCAAGATGATTAAAAGGAGATGTAAACAATTGATTAAAGGCACTAGGATGTCATAGGTTCATAGGGGATTAATGGGAGTTGATCATACAAACATGTTCTCTACTAGATGCAAGCACTTATTGTTGTGATGGAATCGAGTTGGTGTATAAGCTTACAATACCTAAGAAGGTTTGGGTTCCGCAGCCGAATCGATTAGATTGTACAACACCTACAAGTCGACTTAGTCCTTCCTATTCAACTATATGCATGGTCTAATGAGACTCGAGTTGGTGTATAATCATACAAGTCTCATTAAAAAGATAGGTGATGGGTAAAAAATGCAAGGATTCATAGGCTCGCATTTCATCCAACATAACATGTGCATAAGTTGAAATCACAACAAGTAAGCAAATTAATTATGAAAACATATTAGATTAAGCATAGATCAATCCCCATGTTGATTTCCCCTAATTCCCCATTAGCCCTAGTTAAGAAAACTGCTCACTCATTATCAAGTTCAACATGCTAATAAGGTTGTCAATCATACTAACAAAGCAAAATATGATGAATAAATGAAACTGATTAACAATAATTAAACAAGGTTAAGAGAAAATTATATCTTTGAAGATGATTCCAAATAATAAAGCAAAGAATAATAGAAGTACCTGATGATTGATGGAAGGTATTTAATCCTCCAAATAAGCCCCAAATAATCTTCTACTTACCCAAAATAAAATGAAGAACAATAGAGAAATTAAGAAAAGATTAATATTAGGAATTGTATTAAAACTTGATTGAGAGTTGATTACAAGATTAAGGATGGATTAAGAGAACATTACAACTTGATTATAACTTGATGCTAATTGATACGTGCATAATATATAGTCTTTTTAGCCTATTTCAGCACATATTTCTATGCATTTTTATACTGTTTTTATAGTATTTTGCCCCGAATTGGCTACTTTGGTTCGTTTTGTCCATTTTGTAGAAATGAACGCGAAAGTAGTGGAATCGTACTCTTTTTCGTCCTTTTTGCATGCATTTAGAGGAGACGGGATTTTTCCGGAGTGAGATACTGCACTTGAAAGCGTCATAGCACGGATTACGAGGCATTTAGGCGCGGACTTGAGCTGAAATGAAGACCAAGAACTCGATCGAGCAGTTTAATCACTCGATCGAGTGATTTTTACGTCCCAGATTGGTCGATCGAGTGGTTTTCCACTCGATCCTTAGCCTGCAGAAAGACCAGTTACTCGATCGAGTAACTTTCTACTCGATCGAGTAGATTTGCTGAGGTGTTTGCTCGATCGAGTGGTTTTAATCCACTCGATCGAGTGGTTTCGCTGATTATGGGCTTTAAACAGCCCGTGTTTTGTTTAATTTCGCAAAATTTAAGTACTTTACTATTTAAACCTACGTTAACTAGGTTATTAGCATCTTTTTATCTACTTTTCAATTATCAAACTTTTACTGCGTACTTCATTCCTCTTTACTGGAACTTTATTTCGGGATTACTTTCGCTTGGATTTTGTGTTCTTTACGCCGGATTCGCATCAATTGTAATTCTTTCTCTTCTCTTATTAATAATTAATCTCTTGTTGCTTTAATTCATCGTTTCGTTACATTTATTCTTCTGCCCTAATTTACTTTTATGCAATTTGTTGTTTATTTCACTATGTTTATTGCTGGAATTTTAACTGCTGTTAGTTTAATTAGCGACATGAGTAGCTAAACTCCTTTCATGTTGGGATTAGGGGATCTGCGGTAGGATTGTGACGATGTAGTAAATGAAACAGATGAAATAATTACGAGACTCTGTCACCATAGCAATTTAACTGTACTTATTCAACTTAGTTGAGTGCACATACGAGTTAACCTTTAATCTGGCTAAAATTAATCCTAGATCGAAAGATTGGACTAAATAGGCCTGCTATGAACAGTAGACTACCCTGACGAGAATGAAAGTTAAGTTAGTGGTATTTTAGGATAGAAAGTGGATCGAAAGGACCTTTCAACATCCGTCTTACATTAATTCGTCCGAGTCATTTACAATTTGAGTCACTTTGGACTACCGTAGTGAACCGAAATCCCGACATGTCCCTCTCTATCTGATAGTTTTATCCTTTTTCTCTGCTTTTATTGCTCTTGCCCTTTATTCCTCTTTCCTTTAAATCTCGTAGTTTAGATAACAAATCAAACAACCCCCCCATTTGTGACCAAATAGACGGACTTCTACAAATATCTTGCCTCCCCGTGGAGATCGACACGACTTCCCTAGTTTGTATAGTTAGTTGAGTTAGTTTATTTTTGTGGTATAATGACGGACGTGTCAAATTTTGGCGCGTTCGATTGGGGAGGCAATTGCCCCATTTGTTTTCGTTCCGTTTATTTTATCCACCTCAGGGAATTCCTATTCCTTGAGGCCGTTCTTATTATTTTATTTCAGTGTTGTTTATGCCCAGGTCAGACAGGTGTGAATTAGTTTGGTGATTGGCGCAGAGAGATTATTCGAGGCATAGACGTCCGATAAGGAAATCACGAAAGGAAGACTTGAGTACTTTCGAGCCAGAGCTAGATCATTCCCTTTTCGCGGAAGACAGTCCGATTTCTACAGTAAAGATGCCAAAGCTTTCCAGTCATTCAGTGCCTAAAGCATCCTCTATTCGGAAGGGTTTCAATCTCCAGACTGAGGATGGTAATACATTCGATATCCGTCCTTCTTATATCAATCTGGTGGAGAGGAATATCTATAGAGGTGTGGCGGTGAAGATCCAGGAAGCATATGGAGACCTTTACCGACATTGTTCTACTATCCCCGCCACTAAGGGGTAACTCATGACAAGATTAAGGAAGTTCTACTTCCTTTCTCTTTATCGATTCACCCGGGGAGTGGCCGATCGACTTGGACCGCATGAGATCTTTGGGGTTCAGATTGGGAGTCTCTTGCTCTTGCATTTTACAAGAGATATTTCCCTCCACAATGCACCAATTTGCTGAGGGCCAAGATTACTAGTTTCAGACAGGCTCCCGATGAAAGTTTCTATGAAGCATGGTCACGATTCAAGAAGTTGGTGAGGTCTATCCCTCACCATGGTTTTGACCCATGGTTTCTAGCTAATCAGTTCTACAATGGGCTGTATGACGACCAGAGAGCTATACTTGATGCGGCATCTAGTGGAAGATTTCAGGAGAATACAGATGATGATAAGGGGTTGTCCCTTATTGAAGAGATGGCGAATCATAGTGCTGAGTATGGTAACCCGAGGGATGGGATTAGAACAGTTCATGCAGTTGATAAGCAGGTTTTGGCTCAGCTGGAGACCATGAATGCTAGATTTGACAAGTTGGAGTTACAAGCTGCTGGGGAGCCTCAGACGGTCCATGTTCTTACTAGAGGAGAGACCGTTTCTTGTGAGAGATGTGGGAGTAATGATGGCCACACTGCTGTTGGCTGTCTTGTAGAGAAGGAATAAGTCCTTGCCTTTCAGCAATATAGGCAAGGAGGGGGTTCCTATTACAATAATCAAGGGGCAGTCCATCCCAATCTGAGGTAGACTAGTCAGAATGTGCTCAATCCTACTCCTCCACCGCACCAGCAACAACCTTATGTCCCTCCACACAAGAATCAACAAGGCTTTTAAAAGCCCTCTTCTTTTACTCCTCCTAACCATGGTGCATCATCTTCCGGTGGGGTGAGTGAAATTGGTGAGCTTAAGTCTATGTTGCAAGCCTTCACGAAGCAGTGGCAATTGAGTGATCAATAGAAAGATGCGTCCATAAAGGCACTTGAAACTCAAGTTGCCCAATTAGCCACTAGTCAGTTCACAAGAAAGCAGGGTCAATTACCGACTCAAAATGAGAAGAATCCACACGAGACGGTAAATTTCATCAATCTGAGAAGCGGTCGTTCATATGAGGGACCGGAAATGCAGAAATCAGACCCGAGGAGAGCTGTAACTGATGGTGAACAGTGTTCTGGCGAAGAAAATGAGCTCACGGCAAAGAAAGTGCTCGATCGGCTGGTTTCAGGTGATCGATCGAGCAGATTTGGGGACAAAAGTGGTCGATCGAGTGAAAATACCACTCGATCGAGTGAAAAGGAAAGGCAGAATGGTCGATCGAGTAGTTTTTCCACTCGATCGAGTGATGAGCAAAATGGAGTTGCTCGATCGAGTGAAAAAACTACTCAATCGAGTGATATTGATAAGATTATACTCGATCGAATGAGTATATTGGTCGATCGAGTAGTTTTGATGACGGGAAGCTTATTCGAGTGCCTGCTAGTGCTCGTTTAAGCGATAAATCACCGGAAAGACCTCGTTCGAGAGGTAAGAAGCGTCCAAAGGATACAGAACTTGCTCCGAAAGATACATTGGAAGAGAGAAACAAGGGACTCGAGATACCTATCACGGTTCCCTTCCCGAGGCGGTTGCAGAATACTAAGGCCAATCAATAATTCGGCAAATTTGTCGAACTTCTGAAAAGCTTGGAAGTCACTGTGCCGTTCACTGAGTTGCTGACAAAGGTACCCTCTTATCTTAAGTTTATGAAAGAAATTATATCGCGTAAGAGGAGTATTAGTGATAGTGAGACCGTAGCTTTGACTGAGGTGGGGTCAGGCCTATTTCAAAATATGTTACCTCCTAAGCAGTCAGACCCGGGTAGTTTTTCAATTCCATGTCATATCGTTAACTATTTGATTGATAATGCGCTATGTGATTTAGGCGCTAGCGTAAGTGTCTTCTGCTTGTCTCGGCTAAGAGACTTGGTTTGACAAAGCTGAGTTGCACTAACATGACAGTCCAGATGGCCGACCGTAGTATATCACGGCCACTAGGCATAGTAGAAGACGTACCTGTGAGGATCGGGAGGTTCTTTATTCCCGTTGATTTCGTTGTCTTAGACATCCCCGAAGAGGTGCACACCCCTATTATTTTAGGGAGACCATTTTTTTCCACTGCCCGTGCAGTTATAGACGTCGGGGGAAAGACTTTGACCTATCAGGTAGGGGACGAGGAGCTTATTTTTCATCAGTTTAAGTCCCGGAGGGCTCCCATGCAAGCTCAGCCTTGCAATGCTCTCTCTTCTATTGATCCTATTATTGACACTCCAGATGAAAATTTGGAGTATTGTGCTGCAATTGTTACCCCTATGCCTCAGACTGAGAGCAAAAAGGAGGAAAGTTCATCTGTTTTACTTGTTGTAGGTACAGATGAAAGCAATGAAGGAACTGTCAAGGGACATGATGCAATTACCGTCAATCAAATTGGAGATGATGACGCAACAGCCGGTGATAGAGGAGCAAGGACGAGGAAAGTTCGCGCTTATGTGGATGTGAACTACTCCCCTCCTACCGTTTCAAATGATAATTCATGCTCATGGAAGTTGAAGAGGACATGTCAATGTTCCGAGGTGACGTCCTCCGGTCGGGGAGCCCTTCAAGGGTTCTTGAATTGCATTGGGAATTAAACGGGGAAATGCCCCGTGTAACTCTTTGTAATAGATAATTTTTGAATTTTCCGTTGAATTTATTTTATTGCTTTTAATTAGGACAATTAGTTTATAGACTGCTTTTAGCGTAGATTTAAGACTATAGACTGTTCTTATGCGTATTTGGTATTTTGGGATATTTTTGCACGTGTTTTTATGCAGGTTTGGGGAAGTTTGACGCATTCTAAGGAAGAATTGACGAAATTCAAGAGCTTACGCGAGAAAAGAGCTCGATCGAGTACTTTTTGTACTCGATCGAGTGAAATATTGGTCGACCGAGTGCTTCATCTGGTCGATCGAGTAAAGCAAAAAAGGGGATTTCTCGATCGAGTAGATTTCTACTCGATCGAGTAGATGGAGGATCAAAGTACTCGATCGAGTGGTTTAAAACCACTCGATCGAGTGAAATGAACAAGACACAGGGAGTTTTTCTAACTTAACTCTTTTATTCCTAATTCTCATTCATTTGTCCCTAATTTTTCGTCTAATACACCCCTAATTGCGACATAAACTCCCCCAAATCCCTATTTTCTTGCCCAAATCACCAAATCCGCCTCCTACAATATCTTGCTTGCATTTTAATCTTTCAAAGCCCCTTAATTCCCCCCTTGATTGAGCTTGTTTACACGGTTTTTTAAGCGGGTTGGGGTTGCGATTTTTAGCTTGAAAAATCGCCTCTTTTGTTTTATTCTTTGAAGATTAATTGCATATTGTAGGATTTCTATCATCAAGTAAGTGATTTCTACTTCCTCATTGCTTTTTAATTTCCTTATTTCGAATTATTATGAGGTAAATTGTTTCTAGGGTTTCGAAAATCCATGGTTGGTCGATTTTTTCCACTTTCATTGAGTTTATTGCCCTTGTTTATCTTGCTTGATTATCAATCCCAATTCCTCGCTGTTGTTGCATGTCTAAATCGCATTTTACATGATTTTTGTGATACGGGTTCAGAACAGTCGAGATTTTCGACTGTCACTTTGGTTACTGCTGCTGTAATTTGTCTAGTTAGCATCTTTGTTGCGAATTTGCTGCTGATTGTTGACTGATATCACACGCCTGTTGATGCTTAGACAAGCTTAATCTGGACCCTTGCACAAAATTTGCGTTTAGGGCTGTTTCAGTCGAAATTTTCGACCGTCAGACGGGTTTATATGCTGCCATGATTTACTTAACCTTAGTTGACGCTTACATGCTGTTGTTGTTGACTGTTATGCCCACTTTATCGCTATTTATATGCTGCTCTTCGGTTTTGTTTGAGGAATTGTTGGGAATTATGTGCTGCAGGTCGGAAATTTTCGACTGGTAGGGGAGTTTTTATGGTTTAACATGCTGATTTCCTGCTGTTTTAGCCTCTGTTAGCCATTGTTTTCTTATCATACCCCTTACCCTTTGTCTACAGGATGGATTCTAGTTCTTTACCCTCTACTAGTTCATCCTCTAGCCCGTCTTTATGCGAGGCAGTGGCCCTGCTTGTTGCCCTTTGCCTCCACCTTAGTACTCTGCGACCCCGGTGTTCCTAGTTTCACTGCGGGTATAGTTTTGCGCCGGACTAGCTCGCTACTAGCTCGATTCAGTGCCACTTCCTCTACGGTCACCACCACTCCTAGCACTTCTTTGCTAGTCCCTCTTGATGGTGACCACAGTAGCCACTACCTCTGCACCGGCCTCTACTTTTACACTGTGGCGGACTACTTGGCGATCCTTTGCCTTGAGCAGCCCTGGTTCCTCACACCGTCGCTGCACGAGCTTCTGCTTTGAGTTCCAGAGGCAGAGGTCTTAGACAGTCCCGTGCTACGCAAGCTCCAGTTACCTCTACTTCCGCTCCTAGCACTTCTCAGTGCTCTTTGCTTCTACTGGCACGATCACGGTCCGAGGTGACACTTCCCTCGACCCTCACCCAGATTACCCGCAGGTACTTTTCGTTAACGCTTTACATCGTAAGAAATTTTATAACTCGCATTTGTGTGCATGTACCTTCCCGATTTCTAGAGAAATCGGCACTTGAGAGACTCGGTATCTACGAGTCGGTTTGTGACTTACTACGGGGCACGGGGATGGCCGGGCTCATCACTATGAGCGGCCGTACCTTTTTAGAGCTGAGCCTCGAGTTTCTCAGCTCTTTTACCTTCTCCCCCGGGGCACACGAGGCTGACCCCGATAGTTCTTCAGTGTCCTTCCGGTTGTTTAACCGGACCTTTCCGATGACACTAGGGGAGTTTGGTAGGTTACTTGACCTTTCCTCTACGGGCCTGACTGCTGCCCTGAGGAAGATCTATCGTCAGCTTTGGCAGTGCTTGGCCCAGACCACTTTTAGGGAGCGAAAGCTCCATCAGGTCCACCTTCCCCCTGTCCGATGTTTCCTTAGACTGATGGGGAGCACTATTTTGGCCGAAAGGAGCCGAACAACATGACCAACACCGAGCTCTCCATCCTGGCCCAGACCACTTTTAGGGAGCTTACTTGACCGCCCAGTACCTTCTGAGCCAGGGGAAGAAGGAGACGCGAACCATTGCCTGCGGTGGCATAGCCACCATTCTTGCCCGTCGCCTTTTCCCCGTTTGGCCTCGTGACCTGCAGTACCTCGAGGGAGAGAGGCTACTGAGTCTGGACGCCATGTTTTCTCAGCATTGGCTGACCTCAGACTACCAGACTTGGAATATTGACGGCTCCTTGTCTATAGACTTACCTTGTGACACTCTCCCCCGTCTTGAGCCCCTTCCTACTGTTGCTAGGGGCACCCGTCTGCCACCACTACCTCACCTTCTCCTTCCACCCAGACCTACTCCTGCTGCACCCGCCGCCAAGAAGCGGCGTCTTGAGACCGGAGAGGGGTCTACACCTTCAGGGAGTGCCCAACCTTCCACGGCTACTCCCGATCCGACCCCTACTCCCACTACTACTACCACTCCTACTCTTACTCCCACTCCCACTGACCAGACACAGACTGAGCCGGTCTTACCGGCTAATTTCGTACCACCTCCTCCCTTTGTGGCGCCCGCGGTCATGGACCAAGGGGACGCCGTTTACGGTTTGTTGCTCGAGATTGCAGCGCGTCAGGCTCGTATGGAGAGGGATATGGCTCTTGCCTTGCATCCTCTGTACGAGTACCACTTGCGGCGACACCGTCCGAGTCCAGAGGGTTGGCAACACCCTTCCTTCTTCCGGTTCCCAGCTGAGGGGTACCCGGTGTCTGGCGAGGAGGAGGACGAGGACCCAGAGGTGGCAGTGGAGAGAGCTCGAGCTGAGGAGCAGAGGAGGAGAGGGGAGGAGAGAGACCCGGAGTTCAGGGTGGAGGAGATCCGTGAGAGCAGTGACGACGACGACGACGACGAGTAGCTACTGGTCTACTCACCTCCCCAGTTTTCTGGCTGGTTTGGGGAAGTTCGTATTTTGTATGTATCTCTTACTCTTTTATTTTGTCTCCTTTATGTTTATTGTTTTTTTATTGATTGGTTGTATATTCCCGATCCCTTGTATATATCTGCTGGTGTATGCTGGAGGACAACGAGGGCGTTGTCCGTTTTGGTTTGGGGAGGGTATTGCATCCTTTTGAGTCTACATTTGCATTTGTTTTGCATTCACGTTTATTTTTCAGCTTGCATTGTTGTTTATTTTCATAAAAAAATCAAAAATCCAAAAAAATTAGAAAATTTCAAAAAAATCAAAAAATTCACGTTTATTTTTGCATATTGGTTGAGTCGAAACGGTAGATTTCCGTGATGATAATGCACTATAACTGGTCTTTTTGCTTCAGCCTTGCACTTCTTTTGATAGTTATTAGCTTTGTCATATGCATAGTCTACGAGTTTCTGTTCAAATATAGCCGACTGCCTAGACTTGACCTGATAAATTGGCAAACTACTTGAAAAATTCTGAGTTTTAGAGCCCATAACTAGTGACATTCATGACCAGTTCATTGGGAATTGAGAGTAGTACTCCTTGCATAGCATGTTCATTATTTTTGCACTTTTATGACATTCAATTTCTTGTCAAATGCACATATTCGGGTTTGTGGTTGGTGTCACATGCAGGGAGGTGCTTGCAAATTTCCCTTTCTTTATATTTTTCACCCATTTAGCTCCACATTAGCCAAATTTGCCTTTTTGACCCATCAGCTACATCCCAAACTAAGCCTGCCTAGTCAAGCTAGTTAGTATGTTCTTTTGTAGTATGATTTTCCGTTGCATTTTGGCCCGTATTTCTTGTTTGGAGTTGGTGTAAGTATATAGGAAGGAGGAAAAGAAAGAGAAAAAAGAGAATTGAAAAAAAAATGAAAAAAAAAAGAAAAAAAAAAGAAGAAGGCTGAATCACGTGAACAGGAGAAAAAAAAAGAAAGAAAGTTTGAAAAAAAAAGGTTGTTTGTTTCAGCTAGTTCGTTCAGACGATGTTAAAAAAGGGAAGTTTGTGACCGTCTGACTCCTCCATTTTATCCCATATTTTTTGAGGAGATTGTGTTTGAGTTTAGTGAGCTTTGTGCCAAATGAAGGGCACTTGTACTTAGTCCTTCAGTCAGTTAAGTTTTGGATGGTTTCATTATGGTCCTGTTAGGAACTAGCTTGACGCTTTTACCTCCACATTTCCATAACATGTTTTGTCTTTTCTCACCTGAACCTCACTATTCTCAAATTATTTGTAATCCCTCGGCTGTGACGAACATTATTGGTTGGAGTGTGTGTATTAGTACTTGAATTGTCTTTCATTTTTGTTGCATGCATGCTATGTAGGTCGCAGTTAGGTGAGTGACTGTCTTTTCTTCTCTCTTTCACATATAACATTCACCCTTTGCTTCATGAGAGAAGAGTGACCACGAGAGAGTCCGATTTTGTTGGTCTTGCAAGGTCGATAGGTTGGCTATATTTCTGAACAGCTTATAATTCGTTTGCGTATTGACTGCTTAGCTTTAACTGTTAGTTTTTGTTGCATTAAATTGGTTCAAGTAGACAAGTTAAGCTAGCTCTGAGTTATCATTTCCGTTCCATTAGTTTAGTTTTGAGTTTACTCGAGGACGAGTAAAGGTTCGGTTTGGGGAGATTTGATACGTGCATAATATATAGTCTTTTTAGCCTATTTCAGCACGTATTTCTATGCATTTTTATACTGTTTTTATAGTATTTGGCCCCGAATTGGCTACTTTGGTTCGTTTTGTCCATTTTGTAGAAATGAACGCGAAAGTAGTGGAATCGTACTCTTTTTCGTCCTTTTTGCATGCATTTAGAGGAGACGGGATTTTTCCGGAGTGAGATACTGCACTTGAAAGCATCATAGCACGGATTACGAGGCATTTAGGCGCGGACTTGAGCTGAAATGAAGACCAAGAACTCGATCGAGCAGTTTAATCACTCGATCGAGTGATTTTTACGTCCCAGATTGGTCGATCGAGTGGTTTTCCACTCGATCCTTAGCTCGAAAGACCGAGTTACTCGATCGAGTAACTTTCTACACTCGATCGAGTAGATTTGCTGAGGTGTTTGCTCGATCGAGTGGTTTTAATCCACTCGATCGAGTGGTTTCGCTGATTATGGGCTTTAAACAGCCCGTGTGTTGTTTAATTTCGCAAAACTTAAGTACTTTACTATTTAAACCTACGTTAACTAGGTTATTAGCATCTTTTTATCTACTTTTCAATTATCAAACTTTTACTGCGTACTTCATTCCTCTTTACTGTAACTTTATTTCGGGATTACTTTCGCTTGGATTTTGTGTTCTTTACGCCGGATTCGCATCGATTGTAATTCTTTCTCTTCTCTTATTAATAATTAATCTCTTGTTGCTTTAATTCATCGTTTCGTTACATTTATTCTTCTGCCCTAGTTTAGTTTTCTTGTTTTTCTTGCCATATTGCCGAAAAATATTATGGAAAGTTTTTGTTTTTCCTAATTTGCCGAAAAAAAAGGGGGGCTGTTATCAGCCGTGTAGGAGGTTAGGTTCAGTAAAACCCATTTTAACTGAAGAGGTTCTTTAGTTAGGGTATCTCATTGAAAAGGTTTATCAATATGCTTAAATAAAAACTCCACAGTTGAGCGTACTGTTGGGGAAGTAGTATTAGGATGAGAGTCGTCTTTGAAAGGTTTTCTGGACACGCATAAGCAAGGGAAAACACATTAGGTAACATTGGTAAAAGCTACTACCTTGATGTGACTTATACTGGCTTTAATAACTCAACTCTTAGCTACTCTACCCCCAAATTTTGAGAGGGAGTTGATCGATTTTTGAGTGTGTTTATAGCTATAATATGATTTTCAATCTTGCATATATTATTATTGATTGTTAACTTGTTTTACTTTCATTATAAGCTCGAGAAAAATCAAGCAAGGAGGTTGAACATGACAAACTACAGCTGACCAATCTGAAGATAATAACCGTATAAGAGTCCTTTTTTTGCAAATAAAAATTTCGATTAACGGTTTACTCAATTTTTGAAATATATTTGTGAAAGATATTATAGGTATAGATATGTAATACAAGACTATCACGCGTGCAGTACAAGACGTCATATATTAATATAGACTTGTAATTAATTACAATAACAAATATATTTGCCAGAACCGGGAGGCCTTTCAATGCAAACTCCAAAACCTTTTTTCGTTGTAATGCACATCTTACGACATTCATTCAGATCACA
Source organism: Silene latifolia (assembly GCF_048544455.1). NCBI lineage: Eukaryota > Viridiplantae > Streptophyta > Magnoliopsida > Caryophyllales > Caryophyllaceae > Silene > Silene latifolia. The sequence goes on from NC_133531.1 coordinate 34,758,631, forward strand.
ACCGGTATCATTTAGCATTCTTGCATTTGCTTGGTGTTCTTTGGCAGGCACCACCATAACCATTGCTGCAAAATATTATTGACGCTAAGTTTTAGTTATCATATACAAATAAATTTATTTAGGAAAGAACTACTTCATACAACTTCTTGATAACTAATCCATATTTCATATCAATACATCAAATGGATAAGAAACAAAATTAATAAAGACGATTGTGCATAATTCCTGTATGAAGTGATTTTAAAATACCTTTGTGAATGCTCGATTTTATCTTACCCGATCAAACATCACAAATTAATTAGGGATGAAGTAATTGAGGAAAGTAGTATACTCCGTAGTTACTTTTTTTCCAAGATATAAATGTTGAACAAAAAAAAACACTCATGACTTCTTTTGTATAATATTAATAAAAGAGCACCAGTTATTATTAATAATGATTTTAACATTTTATGCAAAGCTATCAAAAAGTTTCAATTCTTTCAAAGGTTATTACATTTTTTTTAGTGACAAAATATATTACATATAACCTGATAAATAGTTAACAAGTAGGAGTATTATAAATACACTATCTCATGCAAAATTAAACTAACAGTATAAAAAGAGATTGTGCATGTGAATATTGTACCAGAGAAAACAAGAAAAAGAACTAGCGCTCCCATTACTGTCGACATTTTTGCCATAATTTATATTTCGAATATATGCCAACACTACTATAATGACTCTCTTAGATTAATTATATGTTTGGGTTTGTTGAATATAATGGGTTGTTAGCACTTGAGAACTTCTCTATTTATATGCATGAGAGAAAGACAATGCAATGTATTTGAACATTATTTCCAAATTTAGTATTGGATACTTTAAGTTTAAAATCAAAATTACATTGTACTTAACACATATAAATCTTTCGATTTGACTTATTTGATTTCTAGCAGATGGATTGTGCATTGATTAATAAAATGGAATATGTCGATTATTTACAAATTAAAGCGTGGCTTCCTTTACTACTTATTGATTTTGATAGTGTGATCTTCATTGAGTTTCGGACATGATTATGAATTTATCAAAAGTCTTGTATTGTTGTAAATGGTCATCACATAATGTTTTCGAAAAAAGTAATTCCCTATATATGGTAGGTCTAAAAGAAATTCCTTATTTTCCCGATATGAGACTATTTTCCTCTCAAACTCTTGAGGTGTTACATTATATATGGTTGATCTAAAAGTAATTTCCTATATACAACAATATTTTAAATTTCTTATCATAAATATAAGTTGGATTATGTACTAGTAATATTACTTGTGAATACTAATAATTATAACTTATTAAAATATATAAATAAGAAAGAATATTTATAGAATATTTTATTTTATTTTATTTCTATACATTTTGCTTAGGATCATCTAATCCTACATCAAGTATATGATGGAAATTATTTTTACATCAACCATATGTAGGGAGTTTTTTCACCATACATTATTTATGGAAATTTTATTTTGTTTAATTCTTTTGGTAAATAAGATCCTGCCTCCAGTTGTACAATACCAATTATAATAATGATACTCCTTCCGTTCCGATCATATGTTTACACTTCCTTTATTTTGTGAGGGAGAAATAAGGAAGTGTAAACATATGACCGAAATGGAGGGAGTAATTGATATGGGAATAAAGTAAGAATTACAAAAACAACTATTACAACCACCAAAGTTAAATATAAGACTAATAATCTCCTTTATCTTATGGCAAGAAATAAACGTCTCTGCATATTTACATACTAAACTCACAAGTTGTGTTGTAACTGCGCTAATATCGCAATACACTACAAGAATAAGGCATTTAAACATTCGTTAATTATCGACGGACAAAATACAGCTCGGTAAAATTTTTTTCTTACCGAAACAGTTGGTGTTACAAAGTTGGATTGTAAGTACTAGACGACAAAATAAATAGTCATTAACTTATCACATTAGTCGATAATTACCGACATAAATGTTTATTTTATCCACCGAATATTTATCGGTAGGTAAATTATTTCAAATAAACCAGAAAAACATATTATTTATTTTTATTAATTAGTTAGTGAAAAATAACACCTAAACATACCCGACCATCCAATATTGACCAACACATCAACGAACACCATTTATCCCCGCCGCCACCACCACCTCGTAACGTCGGAGCTGCAGTCCTCTACACCATCTTTATTTTTCTTTCCATTCTTTTATTCTACAAGGTTAGGGTCTGTAAAACCCATTTTAACTGAAGAGGTTCTTAGTTAGGGTATCCCATTGAAGAGATTTATCAATATGCTTAAATAAAAACTCCACAGTTAAGCGTACTGTTGAGGGAGTAATTGTAATACCCATCCTTTTAGGGACCCGTTGACTGACGTTGACCGACCTTAGTGACATGCCTTGACCTTAGGGAAACCTTACGAGCTTTGTCTTGTGACTTCGTAAGCTTTGGGTGTGTGGTACTCGATCTTGTCGAGGCTACTCGATCGAGTAGCCTGGAGGCTCGATCGAGTAGGGGCCACTCGATCGTGTAAGTTTTGTCCTCCGCGCCTCGAGTTCACAACTCGATATCTCTCTAAATTAATTAATCAACTAACTCTTAGTCATATTTATCAAGGGACAATTAAACCGTATATGATACAATTAATTGGCTTTCGTGTTGGGGTTCGTTCCTTTAGGTGTGACAGAAAGGGATCAGCTGAACACCGTCGTCTCACGACAGTAACGTCAAACCCTAGTTGACCAATCGTTACCGATATAAGTTGATCAGCTAACTAGTATTGCCAATGAATATCCCATGCATATTCCTTAATGAAATTTAATAATATTATCATGCACTATTGTGGAGAACAAAACTCCAAAAATTGGGCTTAAATTGTGTTGATCCAAGTTGAACACAAACGGAGTCCAAGAAGTCCATAAGGAGGGATGTTGGGCAAAGGGGCATTATAAGCGCCCAGATGAAGCTTCAAGAAGACTCGGCGGTTTATCAACCGCCTTCCCACTAAGGAGTAGTTTCCAAAGAACCGGGAGATACCTATATATAAGGAGGCCTTTCATTCAAGAAAACAACACAACTCAAACAACAACAACTACTACAACTTAGTTTATCTTTAAATTAGTCTCCTAGGCGTAGCGTAGATTAGCATTAGCAGTAAAAGTAGCACAGCGAGCCCATCTACTCATGGAGGTAATTAGCCATCTATCCCTTAGTTTGTAATTTAGCATCCACAAGTACTCTTGTGAATACTCTAGTTGATGTTGTCTTATTGGATTCTTCTTGATATATAAGTATCCTTGGGAACTCTTGTGTTTAAGTTTGAGAATTATATCATTCATTGTTAACCGCTAAATTATCATAAGTAATTTAGCGCTATTTATTAGATTACGCATCTACAACCGTGACTCAATGGTCGTGGTAAAACTCGTCGTCAAAAGCTACCAACCAAAACAATATTTATAACTTCACAAACTACTCTTAGCAAAGAGGCAAGTAAAGGTCGGATCCCAAGGGATGGGTATTGATGTAGGATTTTCAATTGCAAATGGTTGTGTCTTAGGGTGTCACAATTTGGGTTGAGATAGGAGATAAACTAAGCTAATCCACAATATAAAAGTGAATTAATGAAAACAATCAAGATGATTAAAAGGAGATGTAAACAATTGATTAAAGGCACTAGGGTGTCATAGGTTCATAGGGGATTAATGGGAGTTGATCATACAAACATGTTCTCTACTCGATGCAAGCACTTATTGTTGTGATGGAATCGAGTTGGTGTATAAGCTTACAATACCTAAGAAGGTTTGGGTTCCGGAGCCGAATCGATTAGATTGTACAACACCTACAAGTCGACTTAGTCCTTCCTATTCAACTATATGCATGGTCTAATGAGACTCGAGTTGGTGTATAATCATACAAGTCTCATTAAAAAGATAGGTGATGGGTAAAAAATGCAAGGATTCATAGGCTCGCATTTCATCCAACATAACATGTGCATAAGTTGAAATCACAACAAGTAAGCAAATTAATTATGAAAACATATTAGATTAAGCATAGATCAATCCCCATGTTGGTTTCCCCTAATTCCCCATTAGCCCTAGTTAAGAAAACTGCTCACTCATTATCAAGTTCAACATGCTAATAAGGTTGTCAATCATACTAACAAAGCAAAATATGATGAATAAATGAAAGTGATTAACAATAATTAAACAAGGTTAAGAGAAAATTATATCTTTGAAGATGATTCCAAATAATAAAGCAAAGAATAATAGAAGTACCTGATGATTGATGGAAGGTTGTTAATCCTCCAAATAAGCCCCAAATAATCTTCTACTTACCCAAAATAAAATGAAGAACAATAGAGAAATTAAGAAAAGATTAATATTAGGAATTGTATTAAAACTTGATTGAGAGTTGATTACAAGATTAAGGATGGATTAAGAGAACATTACAACTTGATTATAACTTGATGCTAATTGATACGTGCATAATATATAGTCTTTTTAGCCTATTTCAGCACATATTTCTATGCATTTTTATACTGTTTTTATAGTATTTTGCCCCGAATTGGCTACTTTGGTTCGTTTTGTCCATTTTGTATAAATGAACGCGAAAGTAGTGGAATCGTACTCTTTTTCGTCCTTTTTGCATGCATTTAGAGGAGACGGAATTTTTCCGGAGTGAGATACTGCACTTGAAAGCATCATAACACGGATTACGAGGCATTTAGGCGCGGACTTGAGCTGAAATGAAGACCAAGAACTCGATCGAGCAGTTTAATCACTCGATCGAGTGATTTTTACGTCCCAGATTGGTCGATCGAGTGGTTTTCCACTCGATCCTTAGCCTGCAGAAAGACCAGTTACTCGATCGAGTAACTTTCTACTCGATCGAGTAGATTTGCTGAGGTGTTTGCTCGATCGAGTGGTTTTAATCCACTCGATCGAGTGGTTTCGCTGATTATGGGCTTTAAACAGCCCGTGTTTTGTTTAATTTCGCAAAACTTAAGTACTTTACTATTTAAACCTACGTTAACTAGGTTATTAGCATCTTTTTATCTACTTTTCAATTATCAAACTTTTACTGCGTACTTCATTCCTCTTTACTGGAACTTTATTTCGGGATTACTTTCGCTTGGATTTTGTGTTCTTTACGCCGGATTCGCATCGATTGTAATTCTTTCTCTTCTCTTATTAATAATTAATCTCTTGTTGCTTTAATTCATCGTTTCGTTACATTTATTCTTCTGCCCTAATTTACTTTTATGCAATTTGTTGTTTATTTCACTATGTTTATTGCTGGAATTTTAACTGCTGTTAGTTTAATTAGCGACATGAGTAGCTAAACCCCTTTCATGTTGGGATTAGGGGATCTGCGGTAGGATTGTGACGATGTAGTAAATGAAACAGATGAAATAATTACGAGACTCTGTCACCATAGCAATTTAACTGTACTTATTCAACTTAGTTGAGTGCACACTTCTGAGTTAACCTTTAATCTGGCTAAAATTAATCCTAGATCGAAAGATTGGACTAAATAGGCCTGCTATGAACAGTAGACTACCCTGACGAGAATGAAAGTTAAGTTAGTGGTATTTTAGGATAGAAAGTGGATCGAAAGGACCTTTCAACATCCGTCTTACATTAATTCGTCCGAGTCATTTACAGCTGAGTCACTGGACAACCGTAGTGAACCGAAATCCTGACATGTCCCTCTCTATCTGATAGTTTTATCCTTTTTCTCTGCTTTTATTGCTCTTGCCCTTTATTCCTCTTTTCTTTAAATCTCGTAGTTTAGATAATAAATCAAACAACCCCCCCATTTGTGACCAAATAGACGGACTTCTACAAATATCTTGCCTCCCTGTGGAGATCGACCTGACTTCCCTAGCTGTATAGTTAGTTGAGTTAGTTTATTTTTGACAGGTATACGACAGACGTGTCAAATTTTGGCGCCGTTGCCGGGGAGGCAATTGCCCTATTTGTTTCCGTTCCGTTTATTTTATCCGTCTCAGGGAATTCCTATTCCTTGAGGCCGTTCTTATTATTTTCTTTCAGTGTTGTTTATGCCCATGTCAGACAGGTGTGAATTAGTTTCAGCTGATTCAGAGCCAGAGAGATTATTCAGGCATAGACTCCGTCTGATAAGGAAATCACGAAAGGAAGACTTAAGTACTTTCGAGCCAGAGCTAGATCATTCCCTTTTCGCGGAAGACAGTCCGATTTCTACAGTAAAGATGCCAAAGCTTTCCAGTCATTCAGTGCCAAAAGCATCCTCTATTCGGAAGGGTTTCAATCTCCAGACTGAGGATGGTAATACATTCGATATCCGTCCTTCTTATATCAATCTGGTGGAGAGGAATATCTATAGAGGTGTGGCAGGTGAAGATCCGAGGAAGCATATGGAGACCTTTACCGATTACTGTTCTACTATCCCCGCCACTAAGGGGGTAACTCATGACAAGATTAAGGAAGTTCTATTTCCTTTCTCTTTAGCTGATTCAGCCGGGAGTGGTCGATCGACTTGGACCGCATTGCTGGGGTTCAGATTGGGAGTCTCTTGCTCTTGCATTTTACAAGAGATATTTCCCTCCACAATGCACCAATTTCCGAGGGCCAAGATTACTAGTTTTGACATGGCTCCCGATGAAAGTTTCTATGAAGCATGGTCACGATTCAAGAAGTTGGTGAGGTCTATCCCTCACCATGGTTTTGACCCATGGTTTCTAGCTAATCAGTTCTACAATGGGCTGTATGACGACCAAAGAGCTATACTTGATGCGGCATCTAGTGGTAGATTTCAGGAGAATACAGATGATGATAAGGGGTTGTCCCTTATTGAAGAGATGGCGAATCATAGTGCTGAGTATGGTAACCCGAGGGATGGTATTAGAACAGTTCATGCAGTTGATAAGCAGGTTTTGGCTCAGCTGGAGACCATGAATGCTAGATTTGACAAGTTGGAGTTACAAGCTGCTGGGGAGCCTCAGACGGTCCATGTTCTTACTAGAGGAGAGACCGTTTCTTGTGAGAGATGTGGGAGTAATGATGGCCACACTGCTACACTTTGCTGTTGGTGTCTTGTAGAGAAGGAATAAGTCCTTGCCTTTCAGCAATATAGGCAAGGAGGGGGTTCCTATTACAATAATCAAGGGGCAGTCCATCCCAATCTGAGGTAGACTAGTCAGAATGTGCTCAATCCTACTCCTCCTCCGCACCAACAGCGGCCTTATGTCCCTCCACACAAGAATCAACAAGGCTTTCAAAAGCCCCCTTCTTTTACTCCTCCTAACCATGGTGCATCATCTTCCGGTGGGGTGAGTGAAATTGGTGAGCTTAAGTCTATGTTGCAAGCCTTCACGAAGCAGTGGCAATTGAGTGATCAATAGAAAGATGCGTCCATAAAGGCACTTGAAACTCAAGTTGCCCAATTAGCCACTAATCAGTCCACAAGAAAGCAGGGTCAATTACCGACTCAAAATGAGAAGAATCCACACGAGACGGTAAATTTCATCAATCTGAGAAGCGGTCGTTCATATGAGGGACCGAAAATGCAGAAATCAGACCCGAGGAGAGCTGTAACTGATGGTGAACAGTGTTCTGGCGAAGAAAATGAGCTCACGGCAAAGAAAGTGCTCGATCGGCTGGTTTCAGGTGGTTGATCGAGCAGATTTGGGGACAAAAGTGGTCGATCGAGTGAAAATACCACTCGATCGAGTGAACAGGAAAGGCGGAATGGTCGATCGAGTAGTTTTTCCACTCGATCGAGTGATGAGCAAAATGGAGTTGCTCGATCGAGTGAAAAAACTACTCGAACGAGTGATATTGATAAGATTCTACTCGATCGAATGGGTATATTGGTCGATCGAGTAGTTTTGATGACGAGAAGCTTATTCGAGAGCCTGCTAGTGCTCGTTTAAGCGATAAATCACCGGAAAGACCTCGTTCGAGAGGTAAGAAGCGTCCAAAGGATACAGAACTTGCTCCGGAAGATACATTGGAAGAGAGAAACAAGGGACTCGAGATACCTATCACGGTTCCCTTCCCGAGGCGGTTGCAGAATACTAAGGCCAATCAACAATTCGGCAAATTTGTCGAATTTCTGAAAAGCTTGGAAGTCACTGTGCCGTTCACTGAGTTGCTGACAAAGGTACCCTCTTATCTTAAGTTTATGAAAGAAATTCTATCACGTAAGAGGAGTATTAGTGATAGTGAGACCGTAGCTTTGACTGAGGTGGGGTCAGCCCTATTTCAAAATAAGATACCTCCTAAGCAGTCAGACCCGGGTAGTTTTTCAATTCCGTGTCATATCGGTAACTATTTGATTGATAATGCGCTATGCGATTTAGGCGCTAGCGTAAGTGTCTTACCGCTGTCTCTGGCTAAGAGACTTGGTTTGACAAAGCTGAGTTGCACTAACATGACAGTCCAGATGGCCGACCGTTGTATATCACGGCCACTAGGCATAGTAGAAGACGTACCTGTGAGGATCGAGAGGTTCTTTATTCCCGTTGATTTCGTTGTCTTAGACATCCCCGAAGATGTGCACACCCCTATTATTTTAGGGAGACCATTTTTTTCCACTGCCCGTGCAGTTATAGACGTCGGGGGAAAGACTTTGACCTATTAGGTAGGGGACGAGGAGCTGCTTTTTCATCAGTCTAAGTCCCGGAGGGCTCCCATGCAAGCTCAGCCTTGCAATGCTCTCTCTTCTATTGATCCTATTATTGACACTCCAGATGAAAATTTGGAGTATTGTGCTGCAATTGTTACCCCTCCGCCTCATACTGAGAGCAAAAAGGAGGAAATTTCGTCTGTTTTCCTTGCTGTAGGTACAGATGAAAGCAATGAAGGAACTGTCAAGGGACATGATGCAATTACCGTCAATCAAATCTGAGATGATGACGCTACAGCCGGTGATAGAGGAGTAAGGACGAGGAAAGTTCGCGCTTATGTGGATGTGAACTACTCCCCTCCTACCGTTTCAAATGATAATTCATGCTCATGGAAGTTGAAGAGGACAGTCAATGTTGCCGAGGTGACGTCCTCCAGCCAGGAGCCCTTCAAGGGGTTACTGAATTGCATTGGGAATTAAATGGGGAAATGCCCTGTGTAACTCGTTGTAATAGATAATTTTTGAATTTTCCGTTGAATTTATTTTATTGCTTTTAATTAGGACAATTAGTTTATAGACTGCTTTTAGCGTAGATTTAAGACTATAGACTGTTCTTATGCGTATTTGGTATGTTGGGATATTTTTGCACGTGTTTTTATGCAAGTTTGGGGAAGTTTTACGCATTCTAAGGAAGAATTGACGAAATTCAAGAGCTTACGCGAGAAAAGAGCTCGATCGAGTACTTTTTGTCCGAGTGAAATATTGGTCGACCGAGTGCTTCATCTGGTCGATCGAGTAAAGCAAAAAAGGGGATTTCTCGATCGAGTAGATTTCTACTCGATCGAGTAGATGGAGCATCAAAGTACTCGATCGAGTGGTTTAAAACCACTCGATCGAGTGAAATGAACAAGACACAGGGAGTTTTTCTAACTTAAACTCTTTTATTCCTAATTCTCATTCATTTGTCCCTAATTTTTCGTCTAATACACCCCTAATTGCGACATAAACTCCCCCAAATCCCTATTTTCTTGCCCAAATCACCAAATCCGCCTCCTACAATATCTTGCTTGCATTTTAATCTTTCAAAGCCCCTTAATTCCCCCCTTGATTGAGCTCGTTTACACGGTTTTTTAAGCGGGTTAGGGTTTGCGATTTTTAGCTCGAAAAATCGCCTTTTTTGTTCGATTCTTTGAAGATTAATTGCATATTGTAGGATTTCTATCATCAAGTAAGTGATTTCTACTTCCTCATTGCTTTTTAATTTCGTTATTTCGAATTATTATGAGGTAAATTGTTTCTAGGGTTTCGAAAATCCATGGTTGGTCGATTTTTTCGACTTTCATTGTGTTTATTGCCCTTGTTTATCTTGCTTGATTATCAATCCCAATTCCTCGCTGCTGTTGCATGTCTAAATCGCATTTTACATGATTTTTGTGATACGGGTTGTAATCGAGATTTTCGATTTGTCACTTTGGTTATCTCACCTGTAATTTGTCTAGTTAGCATCTTTGTTGCGAATTTTCTGCTGATTATTGTGATATCACACGCCTGTTGATGCTTAGACAAGCTTAACGGACCCTTGCACAAAATTTGCGTTTAGGCTTTTGATCGAAATTTTCGACCGTCGACGGGTTTATATCTTTCGCCATGATTTACTTAACCTCGGTTGACGCTTACATGCTGTTGTTGTTGATCGTTATGCCCACTTTATCGCTATTTACATGCTGCTTTTCGGTTTTGTTTGAGGAATTGTTGGGAATTTGTTGGGAATTATGTCTTTGCAGTCGGAAATTTTATTTGGTAGGGGAGTTTTTATGGTTTAACATCGATTTCCTCTTTGTTTTAGGCTCGTTAGCCATTGTTTTCTTATCATACCCCTTACCCTTTGTCTACAGGATGGATTCTAGTTCTTTACCCTCTACTAGTTCATCCTCTAGCTTTGTCTTTATCGAGACAGTGGCCCCCGATGTTGCTTTGCCTCCACCTTAGTCACTCTGCGCCCCCAGTGTTCCTAGTTTCACTGCGGCAGTACAGTTTTGCGCCAGCTAGCTCGCTACTAGCTCGATTCAGCCGCCACTTCCTCTACGGTCACCACCATCGCTAGCACCGCTGCTAGTCCCTCTTGATGGTGACCACATCAGCACTACCCTGCACCAACCTCTACTTTTACACTGTGGCGGACTCTTGCGCCAGCCGCAATGCCTTCAGAGCAGCCACAGTTCCTCACACCGTCGCCGCATGAGCTTCGCTTTGAGTTCCGAGGCCGAGGTCGAGATGCGATCCCGAGCTACGCCGGCTCCGTTACCTCTACTTCCGCTCCTAGCACTTCTACATGCCGTCGCTTCTACTTCTCGCACGATCACGGTCCGAGGTGACACTTCCCTCGACCCTCACCCGGATTACCCGCAGTACTTTTCGTTAACGCTTTACATCGTAAGAAATTTTATAACCCGCTTTTTGTGTGCATACCTTCCCGATTTCTAGAGAAATCGGCACTTGAGAGACTCGGTATCTACGAGTCGGATTGTGACTTACTACGGGGCACGGGGATGGCCGGGCTCATCACTATGAGCGGCCGTACCTTTTTAGAGCCGAGCCTCGAGTTTCTCGGCTCTTTACCTTCTCCCCGGGGCACACGAGGTGACCCGATAGTTCTTTGTTGTCCTTCCGGTTGTTTAACCGGACCTTTCCGATGACACTAGAGGAGTTTGGTAGGTTACTTGACCTTTCCTCTACGGGCCCGATCGCAGCGGCCGAGGAAGGTCTACCGTCGCCTTTGGCGGTGCTTGGCCCTGACCACTTTTAGGGAGCGAAATCTCCATCGGGTCCACCTTCCCCCGTCCATTGTTTCTTTAGATCGATGGGAGCACTATTTTCGGCCGAAAGGAGCCGAACAACATGACCAACACCGAGCTCTCCATCCTGGGCGGTTACCTAAACATCGACTGCGAGGGTCCTTTTACCCTCAACATAGCTTACTTGACCGCCCGATTTTTCGAGCCGGGGGGAAGAAGGAGACGGAACCATTACTGCGGTGGCATAGCCACCATTCTTGCCGTCGCCTTTTCCCCGTTTGGCCTCGTGACCTGCAGTACCTCGAGGGAGAGAGGCTACTGAGTCTGGACGCCATGCTTTCTCAGCATTGGCTGACCCCAGACTACCAGACTTGGAAGATTGACGGCTCCTTGTCTATAGACTTACCTTGTGACACTCTCCCCCGTCTTGAGCCCCTTCCTACTATTGCTAGGGGCGCCCGTCTGCCACCACTACCTCACCTTCTCCTTCCACCCAGACCTACTCCTGCTGCACCCGCCGCCAAGAAGCGGCGTCTTGATACCGGAGAGGGGTCTACACCTTCAGGGAGTGCCCAGCCATCCACGGCTACTCCCGATCCGACCCCTACTCCAACTACTACTACCACTCCTACTCCTACTCCTACTCCCACTCCCACTGACCAGACACAGACTGAGCCGGTCTTACCGGCTACTTTCGTACCACCTCCTCCCTTTGTGGCGCCCGCGGTCATGGACCAAGGGGGCACCGTTTACGGTTTGTTGCTCGAGATTGCAGCGCGTCAGGCTCGTATGGAGACGGACATGGCTCTTGCCTTGCATCCTCTGTACGAGTACCACTTGCGGCGACACCGTCCGATTCCAGAGGGTTGGCCACATCCTTCCTTCTTCCAGTTCCCAGCTGAGGGTACCCGGTGTCTGACGAGGAGGGGGACGAGGACCCGGAGGTGGCAGTGGAGAGAGCTCGAGCTGAGGAGCAGAGGAGGAGAGAGACCCGGAGTTCAGGGTGGAGGAGATCCGTGAGAGCAAGTGATTTACTTACGACGACGACGAGTAGTTATCTTGGTCTACTCACTTCCCGATTTTCGGGTCGGTTTGGGAAGTTCGTATTTTGTATGTATCTCTTACTCTTTTATTTTGTCTCCTTTATATTTATTGTTTTTTTATTGATTGGTTGTATATTCCCGTTCCCTTGTATATATCTCTGTTTGGTGTATCTTTGGAGGACAACGAGGGCGTTGTCCGTTTTGGTTTGGGGAGGGTATTGCATCCTTTTAAGTCTACATTTGCATTTGTTTTGCATTCACGTTTATTTTTCAGCTTGCATTGTTGTTTATTTTCATAAAAAAATCAAAAATCCAAAAAAATTAGAAAATTTCAAAAAAATCAAAAAATTCACGTTTATTTTTGCATATAGGTTGAGTCGAAACGGTAGATTTCCGTGATGATAATGCACTATAGCTGGTCTTTTTGTTTCAGCCTTGCACTTCTTTTGATAGTTATTAGCTTTGTCATACGCATAGTCTACGAGTTTCTGTTCAAATATAGCCGACTTTCTAGACTTGACCTGATAAATTGGCAAACTACTTGAAAAATTCCGAGTTTTAGAGCCCATAACTGGTGACATTCATGACCAGTTCATTAGGAATTAAGAGTAGTACTCCTTGCATAGCATGTTCATTATTTTTGCACTTTTATGACATTCAATTTCTTGTCAAATGCATATATTCGGGTTTGTGGTTGGTGTCACATGCAGGGAGGTGCTTGCAAATTTCCTTTTCTTTATATTTTTCACCCATTTAGCTCCACATTAGCCAAATTTGCCTTTTTGACCCATCAGCTACATCCCAAACTAAGCCTGACTAGTCAAGCTAGTTAGTATATTCTTTTGTAGTATGATTTTCCGTTGCATTTTGACCCGTATTTCTTGTTTGGAGTTGGTGTAAGTATAGAGGAAGGAGGAAAAGAAAGAGAACAAAGAGAATTGAAAAAAAAAATGAAAAAAAAAGAAGAAGGCTGAATCACGTGAACAGGAGAAAAAAAAGAAAGAAAGTTTGAAAAAAAAAAGGTTGTTTGTTTTAGCTAGTTCGTTCAGACGATGTTAAAAAAGGGAAGTTTGTGACCGTCTGACTGCTCCGTTTTATCCCATATTTTTTTAGGAGATTGTGTTTGAGTTTAGTGAGGTTTGTGCCAAATGAATGGCAGTTGTACTTAGTCCTTCAGTCAGTTGAGTTTTGGATGGTTTTATTATGGCCCTGTTAGGAACTATCTTGACGCTTTTACCTCCACATTTCCATAACATGTTTTGCCTTTTCTCACCTGAACCTCACTATTCTCAAATTATTTGTAGGCCCTCGGCTGTGACGAACATTATTGGTTGGAGTGTGTGCATTAGTACTTGAATTGTCTTTCATTTTTGTTGCATGCATGCTATGTAGGTCGCAGTTAGGTGAGTGACTGTCTTTTCTTCTCTCTTTCACATATAACATTCACCATTTGCTTCATGAGAGAAGAGTGACCACGAGAGAGTCCTATTTTGTTGGTCTTGCAAGGTCGATAGGTTGGTTATATTTCTGAACAGCTTATAATTCGTTTGCGTATTGACTGCTTAGCTTTAACTGTTAGTTTTTGTTGCATTAAATTGGTTCAAGTAGACAAGTTAAGCTAGCTCTGAGTTATCATTTTCGTTCCATTAGTTTAGTTTTGAGTGTACGCGAGAACGAGTAAAGGTTCGGTTTGGGGAGATTTGATACGTGCATAATATATAGTCTTTTTAGCCTATTTCAGCACGTATTTCTATGCATTTTTATACTGTTTTTATAGTATTTTGCCCCGAATTGGCTACTTTGGTTCGTTTTGTCCATTTTGTAGAAATGAACGCGAAAGTAGTGGAATCGTACTCTTTTTCGTCCTTTTTGCATGCATTTAGAGGAGACGGGATTTTTCCGGAGTGAGATACTGCACTTGAAAGCGTCATGGCACGGATTACGAGGCATTTAGGCGCGGACTTGAGCTGAAATGAAGACCAAGAACTCGATCGAGCAGTTTAATCACTCGATCGAGTGATTTTTACGTCCCAGATTGGTTGATCGAGTGGTTTTCCACTCGATCCTTAGCTTGCAGAAAGACCAGTTACTCGATCGAGTAACTTTCTACTCGATCGAGTAGATTTGCTGAGGTGTTTGCACGATCGAGTGGTTTTAATCCACTCGATCGAGTGGTTTCGCTGATTATGGGCTTTAAACAGCCCGTGTGTTCTTTAATTTCGCAAAACTTAATTACTTTACTATTTAAACCTACGTTAACTAGGTTATTAGCATCTTTTTATCTACTTTTCAATTATCAAACTTTTACTGCGTACTTCATTCCTCTTTACTGTAACTTTATTTCGGGATTACTTTCGCTTGGATTTTGTGTTCTTTACGCCGGATTCGCATCGATTGTAATTCTTTCTCTTCTCTTATTAATAATTAATCTCTTGTTGCTTTAATTCATCGTTTCGTTACATTTATTCTTCTGCCCTAGTTTAGTTTTCTTGTTTTTCTTGCCATATTGCCGAAAAATATTATGGAAAGTTTTTTTTTCCTAATTTGCCGAAAAAAAAGGGGGGTTGTTTTCAGCCGTGTAGGAGCTGGAATTAAAAAAAAAAAAAAAAAAAAAATTGTTATTTTTTTTCCCAGCCGAGACCATATGTATATTGGTTTTTGTTTTTTTTTTTTTTATATTTTGGCCAATTAGTTATTGTGAATCGGTTCACAATTTAAAGATACCGAGTTATTTTAAAGCGGTTTAAAATTTAGACGGATAGAATTCATATTACAAGTTTAATATGGATTAAGTATGAAATTAATGTGATTAAATTGCGGAATTGTCACTTAATTTAATTTAAATAGGTGGTTTGGATAAATTAATCAACATAATTAATGTATTGTGTTATGTATGTTTAATTTATTTTAGTTGATGCTTTTAATTTTGTTGAATGAATCGAATGAATGAATTTTATTTACGTATTTATTTTTGCAATCAGTTGTAATTTGTAATACTTAGTGTGGCCTTAGTCAAATTATGTTTTCGTAATGAAGGAAACATGATTTCTTATGTAATTATGAGATCTCGAATCTCCTTTATTTTAGTTTTGGGTTTTTGAAATTAGAATGTAATTAATAGGTCAATTATGTAATTTTATTTATTGTAATTTCAAAGAAGACTAAAGATGGAGATTGAAGCTCACTCCCGCTACATGGATCAAGATGGAACATCAAGACAAGCTTCTCGGGTCCAAGGATGGATTCCAAACTTGAATTTATTGTTCATTTTGATAGGATAGGCCACACTAGGACTTTTACTGTTTTTACGTTTTTCATTCTTATTGCTTTTCATTCACATGTTACTTTATGCATCATATTCCGCCTAAAACCAAACCACCTACTACTAAAATGCATGAAAATTGACTCATATAGGTTGTATGTTAGTTTTCATGGACATGCAGATGTCACAGTCTTTAAGCCATCACCTTAGTTTAATCATTCTCGCATGCTAGATTATAGTTCACTTAAAATGAATTAAAATAAAGTTGATGGGATCTTCCTCTAAAACGGAAATTGAGATTAGTCTTTATAAGGGCAAACATCTATGAATCCCTTCTTCGTCGGTAGGCCTAATATGACCCCTTCTACGTTGGGTAAGTAGTCGTGTTGACTTAGTTTACCTCAACATCATAGTCCGAAGAGTTTCTCGTGATTATGATGGACTATAGATAGAATTTATAGAAATTTATCGACCAAGAATTCTAACGGTAGAATTAGCTAAAAGGTTAGCTTATCAATTTACAGAGAATTGAGTCTTGGGGTCATTTATATAATTCTTGAGGGAGGTAAATTGTATAAATGTTTTTGAGTCTTCGCGTTATGACATTAGTTCATTAGACTTAAAATAAAACGATGCACATGCTTATTATTTTATTCTTCTTTCGCAGTGTAGAACACGTTTATTATCAATAATACTCTTACAACAAATGGCTGGAAATAACGCAATCCCAATGCCTAGTGCCACACTAGATCGTTCGTCCTGCCTTAAAATGTTCATGGACCAAATGAATCAGTCCACTCGACTGAAGAATGATGGGCCCAATTTTGCGGACTGGGAGGCGGCACTACGGAATCGCCACCGCGACGGTAAGCTCGGTATTTAATCGAGCCAATACCGGTCAACCCAGGCCCAAATGCAGGAGTCAACGAGTCACTCACTTATAGTGATTTCGTTATGGAAGCGGGTGCGATAAAGAACGTACTCATCTTTGCAATGGAAACCAATTTGCAGAGACGCTTCATTGCCCAAGGTGCAAACAAGATTTTCACCACGCTCACTAAAGAGTTCTCAAAGGCACCGAGAATCGTTACATATGAGCATACCTGTCGCTTCTTTGATGCGAAACTCTAGAAGGGCCAACCGGTTAGCCCACACATTCTTCACATGATTGAGAATGTCGAGAAGCTAGAGGCACTGAATTGTAAAATCAGTGAGAGCATTGTCATTGACCGAATGCTTCATTCTATTCACGATGGTTTTGCCCTTTTCAGGGCGAACTACTATATGAATGACTTGAAAAGGAGTCCTCATGAGCTACACTCCATTCTCGTACAGACCGAGAAGGATATGAAATTGAGTGGGAGCGTGAAGCAGGATGTTTTCACGATTTACAAAGGTAAAGGTAAGGGCAAGACTCATGGCGACCTAGCTGTAGGTAAGCCAAAGTTTAAGAAGCCAGGAAACGGTAAGAGTGCGCCTGGTGAGACTATTGGCTCACAGGTCAAGACAAAGAGCAAGGGCGGTGACATAGAGTGCCACCATTGTCACAAGACTGGACATTGGAGGAGGAACTGTCCCGTCTACCGTGAGGACATCAAGGCAGGCCGCGTCGTTCCTGTTGGTATGTCATCTTATATTCATATGATTGAGATTAACCATGCAAGTTTCGGAACTTGGGTACTAGATACTGGTTGTGATTCTCATCTGTGTAGTCATTTGCAGGGCCTAAAGAACATCATACCTCTCGAAAAAGGTGATGTGTACCTGCGAGTCGGGAATGGAGCACGAGTTGCTGCTGCCTCGAAGGGAACATATGTAATCCAACTCCCTAGTGGTTTTGAGTTATCTTTAAATAACTGTTACTATGTACCCATTTTATCTAAGAATATTATTTCTGTTTCCGTACTTGCTAAAGACGGTTTTACATTTTCAATAAAGGATAATAGTTGTATTTTCTCTTTTAATGAAATGATTTATGGCAAAGCAGTTTCCATGAATGGAATTTATATCTTAGATCAAACCACGGAAGTATTACACATGAATAATAAGAAATTAAAGGTTGGTGACAAAGATCAAACCTATCTATGGCATTGTCGAATGGGACACATAAATGAGAAACGCGTAAAGAAACTCGTCGATAATGGGACTATTCCCGCATTTGGATTTTCTGCATAGGGCACGTGTGAATCATGTCTCATTGGCAAGATGACTCGAATTTCCTTAAAAGGTGTTGGAATGCGCGCTAGTGACCTATTAGGACTCATACATACGGACGTATGTGGACCTATGTCAATTACCGCTAGAGATGGCTATAGATATTTTATCACTTTCACGGACGATTTCAGTAGATACGGATATGTCTACTTAATGAAGCATAAAAGTGAGTCCTTTGAGAAATTCAAGGAATACCAGAATAGGGTACAGAACCAACTGGGTAGAAAGATTAAAGCACTTCGTTCAGATCGGGGTGGCGAATATCTTTCACATGAGTTTGATCAACACCTGAAAGACTGTGGAATCGTTTTGCAGTTAACTCCACCTAGAACACCTCAATTTAATGGTGTGTCCGAACGGAGAAATCGAACCTTACTTGATATGGTTTGATCCATGATGAGTCACACCGTAGTGCCTGATTCATTATGGGGTTATGCTCTTTTGTCAGCTGCTCTTATACTTAACCGAAGTCCGTCTAAAGCTGTCGACAAGACTCCATATGAAATGTGGAAGGGAACGGTACCCAACTTGTCCTTTATTCGGGTTTGGGGCTGCGAGCCTTATGTCAAGTGGAGACACGAGGATAAGCTCGGCCCGCGATCGGTCAAGACATAATTTATAGGTTATCCAAAAGGAACATTTGGTCATTAATTCTATTCGCCTACCGAACATCGAGTTTTTGTTGTGGCTAGTGCGACGTTCTTAGAGAAAGAATTTCTCGAGAACAAGTCGAGTAATAGAACCTTCGAGCTGTCGGAGATTCCAAAACCAACAACCGAGGAACAGATGGAGGAAGTTGTACCTCCAACTGATGATACGGTTAATATTCCTGAGGAACCTAGGAGGTCGGGTAGAGACTCTCATCCTCCGGACAGATACATTGGTATGGTCGAGGAGAATGACGTTTTACTTCTAGAAAGTAATGAACCCGCAACCTATAAAGGTGCTATGGCCTATTCCGACTCAAAGCTATGGGTTGAAGCCATGCAATCCGAGATGGACTCCATGTATGAGAATAACGTATGGGATCTAGTTGATTTACCTAATAAGGTAAAACCTCTACAGTGCAAATGGTTTTACATAATAAAGCGTTCTGTAGACGCGCAACCAGATATCTATAAGGCACGACTTGTGGCAAAAGGTTTCACTCAAGTGCAAGGATTGCATTATGATGAGATTTTTGCACCTGTAGTCATGCTACGTTCCATTCGGATAATCTTAGCGATAGCCGCATTTCATGATTATGAAATTTGGCAAATGGATGTGAAAACCGCCTTCTTAAACGGTTATTTGGAGGAAGAGTTGTACATGGTGCAACCCGAAGGTTTCATAGATCCTGAGCATCCTAAGAAAGTATGCAAGCTTAAGCGTTCCATTTATGGACTTAAGCAAGCTTCCCGGAGTTGGAATCATCGTTTCGACCAGGTGATAAAAGAGTATGGTTTCACTCGATCGGTCGAAGAACCATGCTTATATATCAAGTCGAGTGGGAGCAAGATTGTATTCTTGATATTGTATGTCGGTGACATACTCGTGATTGGGAATGACATTCCTCTCCTATCTTCTGTTAAAGAATGGTTGAAGAACCATTTCCAGATGAAAGATCTGGGTGAGGCACAGCGCATTCTGGGAATCCGTATCTACCGAGATAGATCACGACGGACGTTATCACTTAGTCAGGAGTCTTATTTGGATAAGATTCTTGAGAAGTTCAGCATGACCAACTCCAAGAAGGGGAACCTTCCAATGACGACTGGGATGCAGTTGAGCAAGTCTCAATCACCCACGACGCCTGAAGGGATTGAGCGCATGAGTCGTGTTCCTTATGCATCTGCAATAGGATCGATGAGTGTTGTAGCAGATTCTACTACTGAATCCGAGTACTATGCCGCTTCGGAGGCAGCAAAGGAAGCGATATGGATGCGTCAATTCTTACAAGGACTTACAGTAGTTCCTAGTTTGAATGACCCGATCACCATCTATTGTGACAATAGAGGTGCCATCTTCCAGGCTAAGGAGCCAAAGTCTAGCAACAAATCTAGACATGTACATCGGAAAGCTCACCTGATCCGTGATTATGTGGAGCAAGAGGAGATAGTGATAGACAAGATTGCGACGGATGATAACATCGAGGATCCTCTCACTAAACCATTGAATTATGATAAGCATGTAGGGCATGTTAATTCCATGGGAATTAAACGTGTTTCTGAGTTGTAGTACTTGATTATGGATTTGATATATTATCTTTTTCATATACTAGTTATAACTTCATCGTTTTATTTATAATATTTTGTTTTTCATGTGGATTGTACTGACAACATTGAACGCCACAAAGTGAACTGAATTACATTATATTTGTTTTGGTCCGTAATCGCCAATGTGAGCTGATAACTCCGGCTATTATATTGTGCAGTCGATTGATGGTGGGTTCAACGAGCCATAAGTCAAACGGTTGACTGATCGATCACAGATGCGAGATTATAACGATACCTCGTAGGACAACTTTTTGTGACAACGTAATGGAGTCCTAAATGTTTAAAAACATTCGGTGCCAGGTCGTGGATAGGACATCCATTGTGTTCCTAGAGTCGATTCTTTTGACTATCGACTGTCTCTTGAGATTAAGGCAGTTTTTGGGTGACTCTGGTTTCTTTCTCACGGTCTGCCGTAACTGGAGGCTAAGTAGATTTTTTCTGTGTCATTTCATACTGTGCTTACATCTGCGGGATTAGAGTTGAGGAAAATATCCAACCCTTATCAGGTATAGTTATTTCTCAGGGCCACTCGAGGAGTTGTAACTGAAATGCATGGCCATGCTCGAATGTTGATTCGTTTATCAGTTAAGTTACTCTCTAGTCGGGGAAACCACTCTTGATATTGATCGCTTGTGAAATACGACCTTTGTGAATACGGATCTGCAAATTGTTTTACATTGAGTGGGAGAAATTATAGGATATGAGAATCAGTTATCGCACATACACTTGTGAGGACAAGTGGGAGTTTGTTGGAGCTTGTGTCTTCCACAAATTAGTGTGATAACATTTGTAAATCTCTTACAGGTTCACAAGGGTATAATTCGTATATTTAATCAGTTGATTAACGTTTACCTAATAACGGTTGGCTTGCTAGAAAGTTTGACGTTATTATCATACAGATGGCGGTGATTAACTGGTCCCTAAAGGTCACACCTATAGGATGTGTTTGAGAGATGTGATTATAGAAATATGATCACATTGATGCCTAATATGACTAAACAGTTAGTCAATGTGTTGATGAGACAATTATTTAATGAAGATTAAATAATATTAGTTGAGACGAATTAACTGTCAATTCGTAAATTGAATATAATAAGTTATATTTAATTAAATGTATGTAATGTTAGCTTGGACGAATTAACCTGTTAATTCGTAATTAAATGTAATCAGTTATATTCAATATCAACAAGATGAATGTGTCATAGTGGTAATAGTGAGGGTACACAAACCAAGAGGTCATGGGTTCGATCCGCACTAGATGACAATTTAACACATTTTATACATTTTTGGAATAACCAAAAATAAGGAGATTACACTCCTTATTTCGGTTATATGGGCCGAAATTAGGGAAGATTATATCTTCTTAATTGAGTCCCATATTTCGGTTACCATAAGAAGGAAAGGGAGATCATTTTATTCTACCCTAATTCTTTTTAACCTAGCCTCCTCTCTCATCAGAAAAAACACAAAACAACTAAATTTTACAGAAAATTTTAGATCGATTTCTAGCATAATCAAAGGGCATATCTCATATCGTCTTGGGTGCAACTAATAGGCGATTATCAATTTTGATATTGTTCTTAGGCCATAATTTCTAGGACCGAAGGTTATTTCTGAATCCTTTATTTTGTTTATGTATTTTATTTATGACTAGTGATCGTCTTAATTAAATTCGTTATAATTCTTCATTTTAAGGGAAGTATACAGATTATTTCCCACACCCTATGCATATGCTCCATCAATTGGGTCAAGTAATCGTTACCTACCTCAACATCTTTGGGTCGGAATTCTTGGTAGGTAAACGGATAAGGTGGAGTCACAATAGAGGAGGAGGATGAGGGGTCGGCAATAGTTTCCCTATGTTGTTGCATAATCAACTAGGCTTCATCGGAGAGTGGAAGAAGATAGTTCGGGCTTCGGACATTGAGTCGGCAAATCTTGTTTGGTAGAATGAAGGACTTGGCTTCCTTAGTGAGCCACTCTTACTTGTTGTCAAGATTGTCATTCTTGACCCAAAATTTGTTGATCATAGTGGCTAAGTCAAGTAGGTTGCCTCCTTTAACCGGTGTGTAGGTCTCGTCTTTGTTGAAATCCTTGTTAAAGTGTTTGGCTAACCTTGTTACTAAGCCTCCATTCACAATAAAGGCCACTCCATCTTTATCATGGTCAATTGTAAGCCACCGTTCAAGCAAGAGTTGAAGTATATTGTATTCATTGGTGAACTTTTTGTTGACATTCACGGTTGATTCGAGATAGACAAAGTTGAGTTTGGTAAAATGATTAGTGCCCTTCCTAGCAATCAAGGTGTTACCCACAACCTTATGTCATACCCTTATACCCGGATGGTGGACATAAAGGACATGACACTCATGGTAGGATTCAAATTTTCTCCTGGTGATTGCTTTATATAGAGGTGCGGGGTCATATTTCGAGGCTTCTTTTCATAATGAGAGTGTTCCTTAAGACCAAAAACTTTACCAAACTCATCAAAGGATATCTTTCTATCCACATTTTCAAGGCGGAATTCAATGTTTTTCCGAGTCTCTATCTTAGTGATCTTCAAAGAGCTTATAAACTCCACAGTAAGGGAGGGGTAAGTCAATTCCTCCATCTCAAAGAGTGTTTTCAACTTCATAGACTCGAAAAAATTCTTAGTCATCTCAAGAACACCCAATTTGGTTAAAGCATCTTGACAAATGAATTTGGTAGGCAAAATTGTTTTCTTAGTAAGGGAAACAAAAGCTTTCCTATGAGAATAGTTTGTGAAAGTTACCTCCGGATAATCTTGTAATTGCTCAATGACCGGAATAGGAGTAGCTTCCACCATAGGAGTAGTAACCTCTTGAATTTCCACCCTTTCTTGATGCACTACCATAGCCTTGGAAGCTTGAAGAGCTTGTTACCTCTTTGAAAGAATTGAGTTTGTGGGTGCCTTGTTTCCACCTTTAGTCCTTGCCATAATGCTTCTCCTTGTTAAGATTGTATCAACCAACCAAATTTTTGCTTGAATGCTCCTAGTATCCTCAACCTTCAATGATTCCTTAATCGATTTTGGGTTTTTCGAATTTGCCTTGAAATCCTAGAAAATCGATTCAATTTTTGAGGATTTTGGCGTTTTGATGGTTTCTTGTTGACAAAGGAGTAATTTGAATGTGTTTTGAGGAAGTTTGTATTTGATTTGGGTGAATTTGGTTGAGGAATTTGTGTTTTGTGGATGAGGGTTTTGAATGTGTGTTTGTGTTTGAATAGGAAAGAAATGAACTGGGGAAGGAGGGATTTAATCCCGTGTTATAGCATTCAGCAGCAGGAGACGGGCGTCTTGGGTAGGATACGCTCGGATTAGAAGACAGTCAGCTCTTCAATTTCTAACCCGTGCTGAGACGCGTGGATTCCTCAGGAGACGGGCATATTGTTGCTGGAGACGAGTGTCTTTCCCTCGGGATGCTCGGATTCATAGACAGTGTGAAATTTCAGTTTTTGCACAAGTTCGGACGTGTAGATTGTTCCTGAGACGAGCGTTTTCTGGAATGAGACGGGCGTCTTCTTTGTGATCTTCCCAGATTCTAAAACAGTCCCAAATTTTCAATGTCCGCTTTCCCAAGACGAGTGTCTTAGAGCCAGGACGCTCGGATCATGCCCAAGACGAGCGGGTTCCCTCTGGGACGCTCGGATCTTCTCCTGTACCCACGAGTTCAGTTCCTCTCGTAGGGATTCTTCATTTCCCATGTCATTTCTTCTTCATTCTTTTGTTCATTATTGTGGATGCACTATGAAGGCTCGGTTAGCCTAAGCAATTGATATCCCCACACTAAAGCAAACACTACACATCAAGAAACATTAAAGTACCTCCCTCACTTTCTCTCTTAATGAAAATCTATATCAAAACATGAAAATGCAAATCCAAAATTGACAAAAATGCAATACAAGAAGTAAAATGCAAGTCAAGGGGTTAGAATATTTACAAATGGTGGTTCATGGAGAACTCCACCAAACTCTCAATCTTGAATGAGATGTAAAGGGGGCATAGCCAAGGTGTTGTTGATGTTTCTCAACACCTTGTAGAAGTAGTCAAAGGCTTGTTCATTCTCATTAAAAAGATCTTCAATAGAGCTTTGAACATTGTGTTCTTCATGGTGGTGACTTGAGTCAAGATGGTCACCAAAGCCTTGGTCCAAGGTCATAGCATTACCAATATAAGGATTGACTAATCCTTCAAATTCATCATCCCATAGACCGCAAACTCCATCTACTTGGTCCCCAATAATGTCATGAGTTGACAAGAACAACTCCTCTTTCTTGTTGTCATGGCCAATGAGACCTTCTTCATTACTTGTCATGGATAGTGATTCTTGTTGAAATTTCCTTGCTCTCTGTATAGAGCATTTTCAGGATTATCCACTTTATTCTTCCATATGGGTGGCGATTCTTTACCCATAGCCTGGTCTTTGCATTGAGATGCCAACTTCTTCTTATCACTTTCTCGGCTATAATGATCAATCTTGAAACATGGCTCATGTAGTCGGAGAGCTCTCATGGTTTTGTCAAGGTTGAAAGTAATTGTCTCATCCCCCACTTCAAGTGTAAGCTCTCCATGTTTCACATCAATTATCGTTCCCGCGGTGTGCAAGAAAGGTCTTTCTAAAATGATAGGAATGTTGGAATCCTCCTCCATCTCTACAATGACAAAGTCTACCGGGATGAAGAATTTGCCAGTTCTTACGGGGACATCCTCCCATACCCCTAAAGGTATCTTTGTTGATCGATCCGCCATTTGAAGAGTAATGTTAGTGCACTTGAGCTCTCCCATTCCTAGCATCTTGCATACCGAGTATGGCATCACACTTAAACTTGCTCCAAGGTCACGTAAAGCTTTGTTGATTGTAGTGTCGCCAATGGTGCATGGAATAGAGAAGCTTCCCGGATATTTGAGTTTTGGAGGTGAACTTCCTTGAAGAATAGCACTTCTCACTTTAGTGAATGCAATAGTCTCTAGCTTCCGGATGGATTTCTTCTTGCTAAGAATATCTTTCATGTACTTTGCATAGGTCGGAACATGATTGATCAATTCCGTGAATGGGATTGAGACTTCTAGGTTCTTCACAATTTCCATGAACTTTCTAAGTTGTTCATCAAACTTAGGCTTAGCTTGACGACTTGGGAATGGAAGTTTTATCACAATAGGCTCTTTTTCCTTAGCCTTCTTCTCTTCATTCTTCTTCTTTGAAATTTCATTGGTAGTAGGATCTACCTCCTTAGAGTTCTCCACAACTCTTTGCTTGTCACTAGCATCCATAATGTCTTCATCAATTGGCTTCTTTGGCCCTTCATACCTCGTACCACTCCTCAAATGTATGACACTCACCGACTCATGTCTTGGGGAATTACTTTGAGGTTGTAATTGCCCCTTTTGTCTTTGAGAGCTAGAAGATGCTAATTGAGACATTTGGGTTTCCAACATTTGATGTGGGCTAGTATGTTGTTGATGGTGATGTCGTTGCCTTGGCTATCTTTTTGCATTTGGGTGAAAAATTATTGTTGTTTCTTTTGCATTTGGAGGACCACTTTTTGAACATCAAAGCTTTGGTCATTAGATTGATTGTATGAAGGTTGATTTTGATAACCTTGGTTTTGGTTGTAAAAGGGTCTTTGAGCTTGATTTCTCATTGGAGGTGGGGTATATATTGGTTGAGGGTTTTGAACATTTTGGCTTTTGTATGAAAGGTTTGGATGGAATTTGGTATTCTCATTGTAATAGTTGGAATAAGGGGTACCACTCTTCTATGCTTGGAAAACATTCACTTGTTCCCCTACATTCACTTTGGTCATGTTCCAAAGTTCCACAACTCTCACATACTCCACTTGGATTTGAGGATGATGCCGCCATGGCATTAACATGTTCTTTGGATGATTTGGAGGCTTCATTAAGCTTAGCCATAGCCTTCTCAAAATTTAAATTGATGGTGTCAATATGAGCACTTAGTTGAGCACCCAATTGTGTAATGGAATCTACCACATGCTTTTCTCCTCTAGTGGCCTTTCGAGGCCTACTATATTGTGAATTATGAACCGCCATTTCTTCAATTTTGCCCCATGTTTGATTGTCATCAGCTTCGGTAAACATACCATTGGATCCCATATTGAGAATGTTTCGGGAGTCTTCATATAGACCATTCCAAAATTGTTTCATAAGGAACCACTCACTAAGTCCATGGTGTGGACAAGAACGACAAGTGTCCTTAAATCTCTCTTGATACCCGTCGTAAGGTGTCAAAATAATATTTATAATTCCAACTACTACTATAGCTAGTGGCAGTCGGGTCAAGCCACAGGGAGGAAGGGAATTTAAGTTGTTCTAGATTTCAGTCTAAAAGTAACAAAAGTGTGGGGGTTTTGATTTGAGTTGATCTGTGACTAAAGGCAATAAATGAAAAGTAAACTAAGCTAAAAGATGAAACCAAATATAAAAAGGGTACTAAGATGGTCGGTTCACTATAGTTTCGGCGGCAGCATACTAAGTAGGTCTAAAACAATCACGTGAGATGGGAAAATAAGAAGTCCTCTCGGTCCATTCTTAACAGGTAGCATCTCTCGATCTAGCTACGGGTCCCTAATATCACTATCTCGACTCTCGTCCTGAAAAGTGACTAAAAATCTAAACTTTACCTATCTTTCGATCTTAGCATAGTTTAGTCATTTTAATTGGTAGTCTAATAACTTTCCCTATCTTTCGATCTAATGGGTCGGTCATATACTAAGCATTTAACTAGTCGCATGCATTCGATTCGTCGAACATAGCAATTAAAATAATTAAAACGAAATAAATCTCACGAGGTCAGTCGATCGACCAGGTAGGGCGGTCGATCGACCGACACGAGATTTTAGGCCAAACTAGTCTAATGCTGGCTAACCTACAGATTCCCTACATCCTAGCATAAAGAGTTTAGCTACTCATACTGGAAATAATAACAACAATAAACTTAACAATTAAAACATTCGAATTCATGCTTAAATTGATTAAACGAACAATTAACATAAAACAATAAATTGGCTTCGGGAAACTATTCTAGCAATTTCTATACTAGGAACGAAAAAAGGTAAACTGAAATAAGGAACTAAAGTTACCAGTAGAAAGCAGGAAGGAATCCGAAAGTACGAACGAAAATTGAGTTGAATGATTATTGAATGATTATGCCCTAAAACAAACTTGATAAAGAACCCTAAAATTTGATAATGAAAACTGATAAAAACTAAATTCCCCACATGAAAACATCAGGTTACGTTATATAGGAATATAACGTAACACTTATTCCTAAACCTAATACACAATGGGCTTATTAATCCTCGATCTTTTAATTTGCGCATCAGCTCGCGTGGTGGTCGATCGACCACTGAGGCCAGTCGATCGACCAAAGGTGCTGTACAGAATTGCATTCTGACAATTCCTACAGCGCGCACTGATCTTAAAATAGCTGCCATTTCTTCGTTACTTGGTCAAATCAGGCGTTTTACACGGCGTTGGAAAGCTAAGAGGATAAGCTTTCACCTCCATTTGGAATCACTTGATTATCAGCTATAGAACTCGAGATATTTCCATCTGAAGCAGGCTATAATATCGTGAAGTGCTTCTTTGCTTGTTAAACTCGTATGCACCCTTGCTTTTGCTATCTTTAGGCCTTGAAAAGCGCACCTAGCTCATTTCTCAAGTCAATACTCCATGTCAAATGCAATGCTAAGTACTTAGGGACGGATTCGGCTCATTTTCCGCTGAAATCTTCATATTCCTACAAAATCACAAGAAAAGGAAGAAATACACGAAACAAGGGAAATAGTAGCATAAACTACTCAATTGAGCTCTGAAATGCGTGTGAAATGAGGTGTAAAACATCATATATTAGACACGCATCAAACTTCCCCAAACCAAACCCTTGCTTGTCCCCAAGCAAGAACTAGACTCGTTCCTAAAACCTAATGGAACGAGTTCAATCTCAGAGCAAAATGCAAACTGAATAGCCTAAACCAATTTAATGCACAACTAACGATCAATTAGCAACATGAATCATGCAAACGAGTTATGTAGTCGTCAAAAACTGTTGAACCATCAACTATAGAGACTTATCAAATTGGACTCTCACGGGTCGCTCATATCACTCAATAAAAACAGGTGAATAATGTAAAGATAGAAAGAATTCATTTTGTAATGACACTCACCTAACTACGACCTATAAGAACATGCCTGCAGTCTAATATGAAAATGATCTCTACAACCGTACATATGCATTCCAACCAACAAATGACCATGACACATGCCGAGGTATATATGGATATGTGAGGTAATGGGTAAGAAGGGCAAAACAATTATGGGAATGCGGAGGTATAGGCGGGTAAGCTAGTCCCCAAACAAAATCATATGACAACATCCACTTCCTTACTCAAAATTAAATCGATGAAACGGTGCAAATGTAGCACAAATCTCACAAACTCCGATATAATTGTAATTCCCCAAATGATGATAATAAAGCATGAGAATAAAATCACCAACTAATCAAAAATCTAACCATGTGATTTATTTTCTTTTCTCAGGCTTCAGTCGATCGACCAATGAGTCCAGTC
This sequence comes from Silene latifolia, assembly GCF_048544455.1. Classification (NCBI taxonomy): domain Eukaryota; kingdom Viridiplantae; phylum Streptophyta; class Magnoliopsida; order Caryophyllales; family Caryophyllaceae; genus Silene; species Silene latifolia. The sequence continues at coordinate 34,787,435 of NC_133531.1, forward strand.
GATCGACCATGCATCGAACTTGTTTCTCTTATTTTTCGAATCATTTTTCTTCTCTTTTCTTTTCTATTTTTTTTCTTTCTTTTCAACTTCCTCAATTCTTTTTCCTCCTTCATTCTTTTTCCAACATCATCTCAATGAGAGCATATAACCAAACCGCAATAAACATATTCCCAAAAACTAAGACTACTAGCTTGACGATGGCAGGCTAAATATAGGATGTAGTTAAGGGACAAAAGGCTAAATTTGGTTATGAGAGGCTCATGGGTAAAACGAATAAAGGGAAACCTCTACCACATGTTTCAATAAACCACAAACCGAATGCATACAGGTATTAAGCAGATTAAGTTCATATTTATGCAAATTAATTTAACATGTCTCATAAGGAGTACTACTCACATTCCTAGATTAACTGGTCATGAATGACACCAGTTATAAGCTCTAAAACTCAGAAATATGATGTAGCTTGCCAAAAATCTAAGTCAAGTCTCAAGATTCAGCAAATAAATAACGAAAACTCGTAGACTATGCAAATGATTCTACTAATAACATGTCAATTAGCAAGGTTTAGGAAAAAACAGATGCAAATGCATGATCATCATTGAAATACTACCGTTCCGACTCGACCTATATGCTAAAATAAACGTGCATTTTTTTGAAATTTTGAAATTTTTCAAAAAAAATTTTTGAATTTTGTATATATAAGTGTAATGAAATAAACAAATGCAAACTGAAATGCAATAAACGTGAAACAGAAATGCAATAAAACAATGCAAATGCAATGCAAAACCCTTCCCCAAACCAAATCACACAATGTCCCCATTGTGCAAAATCATGTATAAAGAAGCAAAAGGAAATGGGATTTTGCGAGAAATAACTAAATAAGACATGAGAAGGACTCAGAAACTCACAAGACTTTAAGCGCAGCAAAAGGAAACCTCCCCAAACCGGCGTGAGCTAGGAGGTTTCAGTAGCCAGCAGTGCTACCATAAAGTACCTGAAAAGACAGAAAATACCACGCATAAAATCGAGAAAGCAATAACGAAGCGGTATTTTGTGCATAATTGAGAAAAATAGAAGAAATAAATAATATGACGGAAGATAAAGGTGGAGTAGAAAACTCCCTCAATTCCGCAAATCGACCAAACACAGCAGGGGAGAGGTCGTGAACGAGTACAGCAGTGCAGGGTGGTCAATCGACCACATCACTCAGTCGATCGACCAAGGTGAAAGGAACAGTAGCTCCTGGGAACTGCAGACCAGTAGATCGACCACACAGACCAGTCGATCGACTGGAAATACTGCTGTAACTTCAGATTTCTTCGTATTTGCTCAATTACTTGAGCAAATGAGGTCTAAAAACCTGCAAACGCACAATAATACGCGCCCAAAATTGCGCAAAACCCAAAGTAAAGTCTAAAGCACTTAAAAATCCTAAGAAGCAAAATAAAATGCGAAGTCTCGCGCACACAAAAGCAATAAAAAGAGAGTCTAAAAGCAATAAAATGTTCGTAAAGCAGGTGATCAACTAATAGTTGATCAAGAACGGCCACGGTATGGCCCACTTGGTCGGCTTCTGGCTACAAGAGGTAGCCTCAACGGTGCTTATCTTCTCAGCTGCACCCTTCTTAGCTTCAACATCCGCAAAACTCAACGGATCAACAGCTTCAACATCTTCCCAAGCAACTACATCTTCTGGCTCATCAAAGTCCAGGTCGGACTCCGTCACTCTGACTGGCTCATCGTCAGGCTCCTCATCAGTGCCATAACTAAGACATCCTAAGCCGCCTCTTTGAATGATTGGCTCCTTCACAGCTGGAGCAATATGCGGCTCTTCCTTCCCCAAACCAGCTCCTGCAACATCCAAAACAGAAGAATCTTCCTCCAATTTGCTCCCAATCTGGGGCGGAGGTGTTACAACAGGAATATATGTAGATATAGGCATGTCAGAAAGCACAAAATAGGATTTCTTTTCCGAAACCGTATTACAAGTGACCGGCCACATGGGGTCTTTCTTCTTAGTTGTCTGGGTGAAAATGATGGACGGTTTCCCTACTTTAAAGGTCAACATCCCTGAGCCTACATCTATAACTGCACCAGCAGTGTGCAGAAATGGTCTACCTAATATGATAGGAATATGAGCATCCTCGGGTATATCAAGTACAACGAAGTCAACAGGGAAGAAAAACTTTCCTATTTACACAGGAATGTCCTCTAAGACTCCTATAGGCTGGACCGCAGAATGATCAGCCATCTGTACTGTCATGCTAGTAACTGCAAACCTAGTCAATTTCAATTTTCTAGCTAGACTCAAAGGCATAACGCTAATGCTCGCTCCTAGGTCACATAATGACTTCTCAATTGAGAAGGTACCAATACTACATGGGACTGAAAAGCTACCTAGGTCAGCTAACTTAGGTGGTGCAGTATGGGTCAAATAAGAACATGACTCCTCAGTTAGTGCAACATAATGTACAGTTTCAAGTGACTTCTTTTTGGACAAAAGTTGCTTCATAAATTTCGTGTAAGCAGGCACTTGATTAACTAATTCAAGAAAAGGACTTTGTACATTTAAGCTACGGATAACATTTTCAAACTTATTAAATGATACCTGTTCCTTCGTCGGCACTAGTCTCTCCGGATATGGGGCTGAAAGAAGTAACATAGCCCTCTCCTCTAAGTCTCACACACCGGCATCGGTGGACTTAGGCTGAAAGTCCACGACCTTCTCTTTGTTGAAGCTTGAACCCTCTTCAGACCGTCTCAGAAATGACCCATTAATCGTCATTGGGTCGTACTTCGGAACCGGAACTGACCCATCGGCATTTGGGTCTTGCCTCAATATTTTCGGAGTTGTCGAACCTCAAAACAAATGGTCTCTCAAATCATCAGGCATTGGAGGACGGAACTGTGCACTTTCAGCAGCTTCCTCGGTCGATCGACTAGGTTGGTCAGTCGATCGACTGAGGTCTTCGTCTGAGAGCACCTTTGGAAAGTCGGGGACTGGTCGATCGACCATGATGGTCAGTCGATCGACTGGTCCTGCTGCTGTTTGAAGTTTCTGCTTCATTAATCGTCCGCCACTGTTCTTTCAAGGCGGTCGATCGACCATGATAGGCAGTCGATCGACTGCCTATACTACTAGTCGTCTTTATTTTGCCACTGTTCACAGACGCCTTTTCTTTCTTCTTTTCAGACCCATCTTTCGCCACAGTGGGCCCGGCAATAGTAGACCCGCTCCTCAGTTTTATGGCATTCAAAGTCTCTTTTTGCTCAGTCTCGTCTTTTGATTTCTGGAGCCGCTCAGGAAATGAAAGCTTTATTGACAACTCGGCTTGCTCTTCTACATCCTTCTTTGAAACATCCTTTGCATTAAGGACCTTGTCCTTATCAACTCCTGGAGATAACTTCATGGCTCTTGAAACGAACGATCCGTCAAGAATTCGGGTCGAATTATCAGCAATATCAGCAGTAGGCGAGGTCGATCGACTTTCAAATGCTGCAATTTTACTCCTAACGCTTTTCTTCTGTTCTGACAGTTCAGCCTCTTCTCTTCCCGATTCATCTTTATTAATTTCCGGGCTTACCCTATTCATAGCATGCCCTTCAGGGGTTGACCCACTATGGACGTGCATAGCATGCACGGTCTCCATGTGTTGAAGAGAAGAAAGGTCGGCCATTCGGGAGTGAGTTGATTTAAACCATGCTGCAGTTTTGGCCGAAATCTCTTGTATCATAGCTTTGAGATCCGCGATCTCGTTAGAGGGAAGAGGAATTTGCGAAGGTGGTGCAAAAGAATATGAAGGCTCTTGAAAGCCTTGTTGATTGTGCGGATGTGGCGGCATATAATGACCTTGTTTATATTGCCTGTAAGCATATACTTGGTCCATATTTGCTCGGCACACAGCAGAATCATGCCTCTCAGCACCACATCTCCCACAAAATTCCACCTGCTGCTCCCAAGAATGGAACATGGTGAATCCTCCTGAAGTACTGCTAATAGGACCTGTAGGACCTATCGAAACAACACTAAAGAAGAAGATAAGAACTGCCCCAAGGTACTCAGTCTTCCCTTGAGGCTAAAGACAGACCAAAATAAAAACAACTAAAACTAGCGCTACCTCCCCGGCAACGGCGCCAAAATTTGATACCCGTTGTAAGGTGTCAAAAATAATATTTATAATTCCAAGTACTACTATAGCTAGTGGCAGTCGGGTCGAACCACAGGGAGGAAGGGAATTTCAGTTGTTCTAGATTTCAGTCTAAAAGTAACAAAAGTGTGGGGGTTTTGATTTGAGTTGATCTGTGACTAAAGGCAATAAATGAAAAGTAAACTAAGCTAAAAGATGAAACCAAATATAAAAAGGGTACTAAGATGGTCGGTTCTTTGTAGTTTGGCGGCAAAGATACTAAGTAGGTCTAAAACAATCACGTGAGACGGGAAAATAAGAAGTCCTCTCGGTCCATTCTTAACAGGTAGCATCTCTCGATCTAGCTACGGGTCCCTAATATCACTAATACTGACTCTCGTCCTGAAAAGTGACTAAAAATCTAAACTTTACCTATCTTTCGATCTTAGCATAGTTTAGTCATTTTAATTGGTAGTCTAATAACTTTTCCTATCTTTCGATCTAATGGGTCGGTCATATACTAAGCATTTAACTAGTCGCATGCATTCGATTCGTCAAACATAGCAATTAAAATAATTAAAATGAAATAAATCTCACGAGGTCAGTCGATCGACCAGGTAGGGCGATCGATCGACCGACACGCGATTTCAGGCCAAACTAGTCTAATGCCGCCTAACCTACATATTCCCTACATCCTAGCACAAGGGGTTTAGCTACTCATACTGGAAATAATAATAACAATAAACTTAACAATTAAAACACTCGAATTCATGCTTAAATTGATTAAACGAACAATTAACATAAAACAATAAATTGGCTTCGGGAAACTATTCTAGCAATTTCTATACTAGGAACGAAAAAAGGTAAACTGAAATAAGGAACTAAAGTTACCAGTAGAAAGCAGGAAGGAATCCGAAAGTACGAACGAAAATTGAGTTGAATGATTATTGAATGATTATGCCCTAAAACAAACTTGATAAAGAACCCTAAAATTTGATAATGAAAACTGATAAAAACTGAACTCCCCATATGAAAACATCAGGTTACGTTATATAGGAATATAACGTAACACTTATTCCTAAACCTAATACACAATGGGCTTATTAATCCTCGATCTTTTAATTTGCGCATCAGCTCGCGTGGTGGTCGATCGACCACTGAGGCCAGTCGATCGACCAAAGGTGCTGTACAAAATTGCATTCTTACAATTCCTACAACGCGCACTGATCTTAAAACAGCTGCCATTTCTTCGTTACTTGGTCAAATCAGGCGTTCTATGCGGCGTTGGAAAGCTAAGATGATAGTCTTTCACCTCCAATTGGAATCACTCGATTATCAGCTTCTAAACTCGAGATATTGCCATCTGAAGCAGGCTATAATATCGTGAAGTGCTTCTTTGCTTGTTAAACTCGTACGCACCCTTGCTTTTGCTATCTTTAGGCCTTGAAAAGCGCACCTAGCTCATTTCTCAAGTCAATACTCCATGTCAAATACAATGCTAACTTTAGGCCTTGAAAAGCGCACCTAGATTATTTCTCAAGTCAATACTCCATGTCAAATGCAATGCTAAGTACTTAGGGACGGATTCGGCTCATTTTCCGCTGAAATCTTCATATTCCTACAAAATCACAAGAAAAGGAAGAAATACACGAAACAAGGGAAATAGTAGCATAAACTACTCAATTGAGCTCTGAAATGCATGTGAAATGAGGTGTAAAACATCATATATTAGACACGCATCATCTCTCATGCTTCATGTAATGATTCCTCATCCCTTTGTTTGAACCTGGTGATTTGGGCTCTCAACATGTTAGTCATCTCCGGGGGATAGAATTTCTTGTAGAAAGCAAGTGCTAACTTCTTCCATGAATCAATACCAAGAGTAGTCTTATCTAAACTCTTCAACCATTGTTTTGCGGTACCAATCAAAGAAAAAGGAAATAAGACCCATCGGATTTGGTTTTAAGTGACTCCGGTTTGATAAATTGCATCGCAATAGTCCCAAAAAGTCTCTATATGTGAATGAGGGTCTTCACTAGGTATCCCTCCAAATTGACTTCTCTCAACTCGATGTTATTTGGCTGAATGTCCACAATTTCTCCAATACCTCTTAAAGTACCTATAGCAACTCTTCTATTGTTAGTTAAGGTTCTTTCAATTTCAAGATAAATGGGTGACAAGTTACCTCGTGATCTCCTAGACATGCCAAATATCAAACACCTCGAAAACAATTAGAACAACCTTGAGGAGATTGACTTCCCCAAGGTAAAGAAAGACACAACTAAAAACAATTAATGAAAATCAAATCAAGTTAATACCGTACCCGGTAACGGCGCCATTTTTTGGTCGTGCTAAAACTCGTCGTCAAAAGCTACCAACCAACACAATATTTATAACTTCACAAACTACTCTTAGCAAAGAGGCAAGTAAAGGTCGGATCCTAAGGGACGGGTATTGATTTAGGATTCTCAATTGCAAATGGTTGTGTCTTAGGGTGTCAGAATTTGGATTGAGATAGGAGATCAACTAAACTAATCAACAATATAAAAGTGAATTAATGAAAACAAGCAAGATGATTAAAAGGAGATGTAAACAATTGATTAAAGGCACTAGGGTGTCATGGGTTCATAGGGGATTCATGGGAGTTGATCATACAAACATGTTCTCTACTAGATGCAAGCACTTATTGTTGTGATGGGATCGAGTTGGTGCATAAGCTTACAATCCCTAAGAAGGTTTGGGTCCCGAAGCCGAATCGATTAGATGGTACAACATCTACAAGTCGACTTAGTCCTTCCTATTCAACTATATGCATGGTCTAATTAGACTCGAGTTGGTGTATAAGCTTACAAGTCTCATTGAAAAGATAGGTGATGGGTAAAAAATGCAAGGATTCATAGGCTCACATTTCATCAAACATAACATGTGCATAAGTTGAAATCACAACAAGCAAGCAAATTAATTATGAAAACATATTAGATTAATCATAGATCAATCCCCATGTTGGTTTCCCCTAATTTCCCATTAACCCTAGTTAAGAAAACTACTCACTCATTATCAAGTTCAACATGCGAATAAGGTTGTTAATCATACTAACAAAGCAAAACATAATGAATAAATAAAAGTGATTAAAAATAATTAAACAAGGTTAAGAGAGAATTATACCTATAAAGATGATTTCAAATAATAAAGCAAAGAATAATAGAAGTACTTGATGATTGATGGAAGGTTGTCAATCCTCCAAATAAACCTCAAATAATCTTCTACTTACCCAAAATAAAATGAAGAACAATAGAGAAATTAAGAAAACATTAAGATTAAGAATTGTATTAAAACTTGATTAAGAGTTGATTACAAGATTAAGGATGGATTAAGAGAACATTAAAACTTGATTATAACTTGATGCTAATCTAGGTAGTACAAAGGGGTATTTATACTAAAAATTAGGTACAAGGATTAGGGTTACTAAGGGCTTAAATGACTATTAAGACCCTAAGAAAAGTTGAGGAAATGCTCCTCCCGGAGGAAATGAGCGGATCCATTTGCTGGTCCCGTGCTGATCTGCCCGTCCCGTGCTGAGGCACGGTTGGTACTGCCTTGCGATCCGCTCGGATCACAGGTGAGACGCTCGGCTCGAGCTGCTGCAAGACGCTCGGCTTGGCCACAAGACGCTCGTATCTTGCTGCTCAGGATCCCCGGATTGTGCACAATCCGCTCGGATCCTAGGACAGTATGCTTTCCTTCTTTTGCTCCTCAACAATCCGCAAGGATCATGTCGGGGATGTAAGGATCCTTTCATCATTGCTCATTTCACTTTATTATCTACATAGGCCTTCTAGTATTGTATTCTCTTTGATGCTTGGTCATTAGATGACATCAATTTAGCTCCATTTTGTCTCATGAATGTAAGGTTAGCAATCCTCTCCTACCAAGGACACATATTCTCAAAGAATACGCAAAATGGGAAACTAAAGATAATAAATGACCCAAATAAGTGTTATAAATCATAGGAACGAGGTTAATTTGGCGAATAAATGTGCTCAAATATGAGTCACATCACTCAAATCCTCGTATTAAAGGGTGGATCACTGATGAGTAACATTTTAGCCGCTTTTTATCCCTCATTTACACCTTATTTTAAATCGATTTTGTGCGCCTTAATCGTTAAATAGCTCATTTTATATTTTAATGATAATTATTAGTTTTATTATAATAATTGCAAATAAATGTTAAATTTGTGGAATTTGCAGTGATTTGTTTTATTTTAATTTTGTAGGAGTCGGCTAGAGAATAAAGGGAGGCGAAGTGAAGCAAGACGGGATGAAGAGTTGCTACGGGTTTATAGTAGTGGAAGAAGGGAGTCAAATAGAGTGAAACTCAATTGCATTAAAGGGCAAGTCAACTCCAACCTCCTCGATTTTGTTCGAACCCCTGTACAACAAATGCAACTCCCTCACCATCAAAGTCAATCTCAGCATTCATCATTTAATTCGCCATGCCAACCATCTCCGAACTGATCAAAAGCAGCCCAGAAACGGCGCTGGTTCAATCACCATAGCTGCAGCACCACTCCGTCCCCTGCTCATGTTCTCACCACTAGCAACAACATCGACAACCACTATCACAACACCGCCGTCGCCATCAACCCATCATCCTCCACCACTATCACCGTTCTCCAACTCCACCACCATCAAACCCTCATCAACCTAGTCACCAACAATGAACAAGCAAGCTCACAACACCATTTGCGCTCCCAGCTGGGTACCCCTCGTCTCGCATCATCTTGTTCTCCCAGACGGGTCACCGGCTGCCTCCCAACCGGCCTGGATAACACAATCAATACATCTCGTTCTATTATTTCTCCTACGCGGTACACCGGCTGCCAACCCCATTACCGGCTCCCACAACAAATCAAACGCCTTTGTTTTCCAGAAACATCCCAGCCGGTGACACCACCGACGCCCGACGGGCTGGCTGGGCATCTCGTGTTGCGTGTTTTTCATTTTTGCTTGCTTTGTCTTTTTTGTTCACTCCGTCAAAACCTTTCCCCTTCCCCTTTTTTTGGTTTAAGTCGTGTATTTGGTCTTTGGTTATGGGAGATTTAGAGGGTGATAATAATAATAATAATAATAATAATAATAATAATAATAATAATAATAATAATAATAATAATAATAATAATAATAATAATAATAATAATAATAATAATAATAATAATAATAATAATAATAATAATAATAATAATAATAATAATAATAATAATAATAATAATAATAATAATAATAATAATCGTCTGGGTGTTCCGTTATTCACGGTATCTAGGCCCTATCCTGCTTGCTCTCGGGTTTTTGCTGGGAATGTTTTTGTGGACCACATTTGTTTCTTGTCTTATCTTGTGGGCGTTAAACATCGGCATAACCTTGTCCGGGACACTCTTTTCGACATCGCTATAGATCCGTATTGCGGGGAAGGAGGTTGATATCGGTTTGGTTGATGGGCATGGTGGCTCTCTTCGTCTGCGGGATTTATTGCTTTATTCTTGGGACGGGGCGTGATGTGTGCGTCGACGATTGCGGGTTCTTCACCTTTGACTCAGATCGGGTTGGCGATTTTGTGCGGGTAAGGGTTGTCGCCGATCTTTCTGCTCGGCCCGAAAGTGTGCTAAGTATGGGGATTTGTGCGCGATAGCGGGTTATGGTTTCCTACCTTTCTCTTTCTCTTCACTTGGGGAGCTGGGTTCGGATGTTGTTGCCTTGCTCAGCGGATCCGAAATTCTCGGTATCTCGGGATGCGGGGCTCGGGTGGTCGCTTACATTTTTACTAGACTTAGCTTTGATATTGCTAAGGGTGTGGGAGCCCAGATTGTCTCTCGGCTCCCCACCAATTTCATGTAAACTTTTATTTTGATTTTAATGAAAGCTGCGCGCATAATAATAATAATAATAATAATAATAATAATAATAATAATAATAATAATAATAATAATAATAATAATAATAATAATAATAATAATAATAATAATAATAATAATAATAATAATAATAATAATAATAATAATAATAATAATAATAATAATAATAATAATAATAATAATAATAATAATAATAATAATAATAATAATAATAATAATAATAATAATAATAATAATCAATATATATCTATTTCAGGCTTTTTTTGATGTTTTTCTATTACAATTAGAAAATTATACACTTATTATTATTAAAGACTTATGTTTTCCTATTAAAATTAGGAAATAATTAAATTTTTTCCTATTAAAATTAGAAAATTATCCACTTATATAAATTAATTATTTACAACCTTTTCAATTAAAACCCATTTTATAAAAAAAAATACACTACTTTATGTTAAAAAGTAACCACTTTTCATAATTATAAATTTACCACTTCTAACATCGTGAAAGTGGTAATTAGCCCCCATAACTTTAGCAAATTGTGAGATTAAGCCCCATAACTTACAAATGTAGTAATTAGGCCTCATAACTTTATCAAAAAGTGAAATCTAACTCAATTTCTCTTTTCAACTTAAATCATATGATTAAATCATTTTATATATAAGTTCATTGTACACTAAATAATTATTAACATTTTAAAAGTATTATTTAATTTGTTAACATAATTTTTAAAATATTTTTAATATTTTTTTTACTAATTTTATTATAATTCACATATATATGAGATACGTTTACAAGTTTTCAATTTTATTTAATTCATTCAAATATTTGTTTCCAACAATGTGTAATAAATTGCATACACAATTTTAAATTTTTTGGTAAATTTTATTGTATACTTATAAATTGCATTGATGAATGAAATTTAATTTTTTGGTGCAATTTTGGTTGAAAATAAAAAGTTGCGTTGAATTTCACTTTTTATCAAAGTTATGGGGCCTAATTACTGCATTTGTAAGTTATGGCCATAATCTCACAATTGGTTAAAGTTTTGGGGGCTAATCACCACTTTCGCTCTTCTAAAATGTTATAAAATTATCTTATTTTAACATATAGCTTCCACTGTCTATCATTAAATGATCGCTTTTTTTTATCTTGTGCACCATGCAGTTACACACAATAACTACTATTTTCTCTTCCAAAGGCTTTAATTAAATGAGACAAATAGGAAATGATAAAAGAGAGTTTTAATAATTATAATTTCTGAAGTTTAATCTAAGCTCAATATCAATCAATTAATTATAAACCTATTTAAAATTGTCTTATTCGTGTAGATACCCAGTATCTGCTGAGACTCCAACAAACACCCGATGATTATCGGACTATAACATGTTTTGGAATCGCGGCGTTTGATCGACAGTTTGTGTACAACTTTACGTCGGAAAACTTAAAACGATTTTGAAAACAAAACATTTTAAAACATTTCAAAAATACCTAGAGTGTTTAATGCACGACGACGGGGTCGCAATGACACTAACTAGAGTCAAAACCGACACCGGACCAAAAACCGACTCAAAATTCAAATCCCGACTCCAACAACGAGTCAAACCGAGTCAACCACCAAAAACAGAACATTTCAAGTCTTCTACCCTAAGTTTTCCCGGATTCATGTTGGTCAAGTACCAAACATGTGACTACAAAACCTAGGATAGAACAAATCATGATTGCGTTTGTTGTGAAAGCGATAACTCACCTCGAAGAACCGCGACGTGGCTCGCGCCTCTTTGAGCAGCTTAGGTGGCCACGTTGCTCAAAACTCACACAATCACTCATTCTCCTATAAATACCCCTCAAATGCCACCCATTTGAGGGTTACGCGAGAGTCCGCCCCCTCACATCTCCCTTAAACTTCTATACTCGACTTCTTAAGTCACAATCCGACACGTGTTTACGACCTACCGATCGTAAATACAAGCCTTACACATTGTTTGGTACCGTCATCGTGCATTAAATCACTTGAACGACCACTTCGACCACTAAACCATCACTAATATTAAAACACTCTTTTTACTTACCAAAATGGTTTTAAACCGAGTTTTTTCCGATCAAACGAGTTGTTACACTTAAATCGGTCACTCGCCATAACCAAACATGTAAGTATGAGTGTGTAAAAATCCTCTTTTATTACGTTCTCATTTTTTTCATGACTATAACATGCTAAAACGTGCATAACATGAACCAAAACATGGAATAAACGAGCCAAAACTGATTTTTGGCCTGAGACAGAAACCCCTTAGGTCGCCAGCTTGCCCGCGCCGAAATGGGGTGTCCAGGTCAGAGATCAACCGTGTTTGTTCTCGTCATTTCCCTTTAATCCATTTTCACATTTGTAATCGGTTTTTACCATTCCAAATACTTTCGAACCCTTTTTATTTTATTTCATTTGTATTAACCATAAAACATTTTTCACCCTTGGTTCCTCATACCATGACGGTTAAATCCGTGTTTCGGTGATAATATTTGGTTAATGACATTTAAAAGGTATTTTAAAACCTTTTATTTTATTTCTTTATATTTCAAAAAACAAACATATTAGTCACCAACATAAAGTCATCCTTGGTTCTACATACCATGCCGGATTTTAACCCGGGTACGATGATGAGTATCGACTAATTACATTCAAATGGACTTAAAGCAATTAGTCCATAATTACTCTCAAAACTATTCATGTTAAGTTTTTCAAATTGAACCCGACACCGAATATTATCAAGATAATGATGATTATTCAGGTCTAGTTCTTCAAATTAACAAATGCGGTCTAAACGACCCCTTCAAATCAAACCGGGTTCAAATACCCATTTTCAACACGTTTTATAACGTTTTCTAAAAAGTCAGAACACGGCACATAAACCGTGGGCTAACCCGCGCCTAAACAGGCCCTCCATTTCTCAACTTCAAAACCAGGAAGAGGCCCCTTACACTGCCGGCTGGCTCGCGCCTCATATAGCCGTCTGGTACAGGGCCTGTTCCCTTCCAGCATTAGTCTAGGACGATCGCGACTCCGGTTAGCCCGGATATAGGACGGATCAGATGACTATTCGAAATCGTATTCGCAAAACACTTTACTAAGACAAATGGATCATGTTATGCACCCTAAACCTAATACGGTAAATGGATGTTTAATTTCCGTCTTGCATGCAAATCAATCATTAATCCAACTCGACATCTTATACTTGATACTTGGATTAAATCAACCGACTTAGAAAGCTCTCACATGTTAGGTTTAAATTATTGGATGCGCATTCATGCATTTAAACCGTTTTATCAACTTTTGCATTCAACCAACCAAGATCGATCAGTAGAGGCCGCTAACGCGGGCGGGATTGGGTGTCTGATTAAAGAGCTTCCCAATACGCACCTTCACCTCTTACTCAGAAACTTTGGATGTGGACGACCTTATCCAGGGCGTACGAGAGTCATTCTAGGGATATGATGCTAAAGAGGGACGATTTCCTTATCTTTAGTACCTATGTCAAACGCTGCTTTGTGCTTCGATTTGACCGAGGTATAAAGTGGATTTCGAACGGGTTCCAGGCATCCCACAAATGCTTGGTGGCAACTCCGAACATCTCCAATCATTTCGAGACCCTTACCGAGACAAAACCGACCGATCTAAAATGATCCGGTCGAAAGCATTTTTACGCCGCCGAGCGTGGCTTTCAAAAGACCGCTGTATGTCCACAGATCGGCTGGGCGTGCAGGTGGGCCATGTCCACAGATTGGCGACTCCGCTGGGGATAACTAGGACACTTACGTCTTTGTGATCCCTAGATGGTGAGACTCGAACGAGGTCTTGGTTGGAATGCATTAATTGATATTACGGTCACGGTCGGGTTCCTTGTCTGGGCCCATAACCTAACCCTTTTCGACCAATTGGCTCGTCTTATCGGCGTGAGTTTTTCTCATCCCCGCGTTTCGAATCCCGATTGAGTCAAGCATACCATTGACGTTACACATTTCTGTTTCGTCAAAGAGCTTACATCACTTTCGAGCACGAGGCTAGGGCACCCTCCTTACACATTTTGTTTGGATTGGTATCCCTCTCGCAAATCGGGGTTTGATTGCTTGGTGTGTAACCCACCCTTTTAAGCCAAAACCCGTGTCAGCATAATGCATAATATAATGAACTGTGAGTGCTTATGTGCTACTTGATCATAAGTCCTTCCGTGTCATTTTCAAACTTTCAAAAAAGCATCTTTTTGCACCGTTATAATGGCTGTTTCAAACCTCGGTCTTTCGCCGACCGATGCACGCCTTTCTAGGCCGTCGTAATGACGATTTTCAAACCCGTTTTTTATAACCATTTCAACACGCCTTTCTAGGTCGTCGCAATGACGATTTTCAAACCCGGTTTTTTATAACCATTTTAACACGCCTTTCTAGGCCGTCGTAATGACGATTCTCAAACCCAATTTTTTATGACCATTTCAACACGCCTTTTTAGGCCGTCGTAATGACGATTTTCAAACCCGGTTTTTATAACCATTTCAACACGCCTTTCTAGGCCGTCGTAATGACAATTTTCAAACCCGGTTTTTTATAAGCATTTCAACACGCCTTTTTAGGCCGTCGTAATGACGATTTTCAAACCCGGTTTTTTATAACCATTTCAACATGCCTTTCTAGGCCGTCGTAATGACGATTTTCAAACCCGGTTTTTATAACCATTTCAACACGCCTTTCTAGGCCGTCGTAATGACGATTTTCAAATCCGGTTTTCTACAACCAATTCGAATCACCTTTTTACGCCGTTAATCGGCGTCTAGACACGGATTTTAACCCGTTTCGCGCCGACAATGGCTCTTTCAAAACCCGAGAAAAGCACACACCCTCTTCTCGAGACACTTTCGGGATCCCGAGGACCATGCACCGTCCCCGAGACCTCTTCAAACATTTCAAACCCGATTTTCAAAACATACAATTTTGAATTTCCAAAAACCGTCTTGGGAAACATCGCACTGTTTTCCAAGCCGATTCAAACTCAAACCGTCTTTTGCAAATAAACTTAAGACAACCCCTTTCAACTGACCGACTTGCGGAGATTTCTATCTTCGGAAGCCATCCATAAATCGACAAATGAATCTTTTTGAAAATTTCTATTTTCGAAAACTTCAGTCCACCATTCCAATTCCGCCTCGTGTCTATCGAGTCGAAGCAAACGTACTTATGGGTCTTTACTTATGAGTCTTCTCACCACGAGACCCGTTCAATGGCGTCACGCCGTTATGTTGGATCCGTGTCAAAAGTTTGGTCAACACCGTCACGTCATAAATCGAGTCAGCACCGAGGAACCACACACGGTCACCCTCGTCTTGTTTAGTCTGATCTTTGTCTCGTCCTTTGTGTTGTCTGCGTTAGGTCTTGGAATCGTGTCGGATTGAGTTGTAATGTGAGCCGTTTTTCTGCCTCAGAGCCATGGCCTCGTCTTCAGCTTCATCCAACAACAATGATAACAACAGAGATGTCACGACCGATCGCCTAGCCACCGCTTACCGCTCTTAAGGTCACCCTGGATCGCGTCGAGACCCGTATCGACGCCCTGGAAAACAAGGAAACTGGAGAACCTAATACTCCACCTCTGACTGAAATTGAGAAGAGGCTAAAGCTCTTGGAAGAATAGCTCCTAGCCCGGGGTAACAATATCCATCTTGAGAACAACCGAAGGTTCGAACTCGTTGGGATCAATTACTCGAAAACTTCACCCTAATCGATGTGCCTAAGTTCAAAGGAGTGGAGGACCCGCTCAATCATATCCGTGCTTTCAAAGACTACATGGCCATTAAAGGGGTCAAACAAGAACTTTTTACCCGGATCTTCCCATCCTCCTTGGAACCGATCCCTCGCCAATGGTACTACTCCCTTGATCCGAAAAACCTTACTACTTGGAATGAGGTCGCAGTTGAGTTTGCCAAACAATATGCCGACAATGTCGAGATCCAGGCCAATACCCGTACTCTCGAGGTGCTAACCTGAACGATAAGGAAGGGTTCATCGAGTTCTTAACCCGTTGGAGGAAGGTGAGTACTCTGTTGGTCGAGAAGCCGAGTGAATCAACTTTGGTGGAAAAGTTCGTCAACAATCTCCGCCCGATGTATGCCAACCTACTGAGGTATCAGAATATTAAGACCTTCCAAGACCTGCAAATTCTGGGGACGCGTATTGAAGATGACCTCCAAAAGGGTGTCTTGGCCAAGACCACTGGCAGAGGCTACCATCCACATCAACATCTCGCCCTTATGGTCAAACGAAAAATATCGATGAGGTTAACCTCGTCGAACCATCTGCTAAGAGAACTGAGCGCCCCCAGAGAGTGTTCACCAACATAGGGTCGACTTATGCAAGTGCTCTGAAGAGGCTCATGGACCAGGGGAAGTTACAACCGATCGGACCTACCCCGGATCCGACCGATGCCAAGAAGTCCCGGTTCTGGAACCCCAATGCCTACTGTCAGTACCATCAAGGGAAAGGGCATGATACCGAAACCTGCTTCAAACTCAAGCACATCATCCAAGACATGATTGAGAAAGGAGATTTGCCTTTACCCCACCGACTAAGCCGAACAACAAAATGAACCCTCTGGGAATCCACGCCATCTCTGACGATGAGCCGACTTTGGACTGCTCACACCTCATCCTGCCAGTTGATGATGAGGTGAATGCTTTGGAAAAAGATCCTTCAGACGGGGTGTTCGTGTTTAGTGCTGCCACTATGCTCACTATGTTCCAACAGGTTGAGGAGGCCATAACCAGCCTCTCCGAGAGAATCACCCGACTTGACGACGCCTACCGTCGACTTATCTTCAATCCTCCACCACCGCGCCCGAGGGAGAATTCCCCAAGCATTCAACACTACCCACACCAGGATGGATTGCTCCCACGACCATTCTGGCACATACCTCACGAAAATCACCCTCACAATAACTACCCTCACAATAACTACCCCCATAAAAATCACCCTCACAAAAACCACCCTCATAAAAATATCCCTCACAAGAACTGCCCACCGAGAGATACCTCTCCAAGGTACCCTCGAGACTCTGAAATTAATGGCATCTGGAGAGATGATGTTGAGGATGTCTATATCATCCCAGGGAAAGAGAAACGAGCGAAAGAGATCGGACACCTCACCCGGTCCGTACGTCCCTATCAGAACCCGAACAATCCAACGGTCGTTCCAAAAACGAATGACCAAGTCGTCCCGGAGGTGGACACTCAACCAAGGGCTCCTGAGAATTCAATCCTTAAACAGCTTCAGAAGGCAAAAGCTGAAATCTCAATCTGGAAACTAATCACAACATCTTTTGAGCATCGACAGGCTCTGCTACAGGCTTTGGGAAAGTTAACAGTGCCCTCCACCTCTTCCCCTGAAGAAATAGTGGCACATATGACAAGGGACGCCCCTAATCTGAACAACCCAGTCGTCTTCTCCGACGAGGATATCCCTCCATTCGGAGCCAATCATAACCTGGCCCTGTATATCACCGTACAATGCCTCAAGAAAAATGTACCCATGGTCCTCGTGGATGACGGATCCGCGGTGAATATCATTCCTCTCCAAGACTGCTCACAAGCTGGGTATTAAGGAAGCTGATTTGGTCCCGACAAATCAAGGAGTACGCGCCTACGACGACACTCGTCGCAAGGTCGCGGGGCTTATCACTCTAGCTGTCGCGACCGGACCACTGGAAAGACAAACCAGTTTTCAGGTGGTCGACATCGACGCCTCTTTCAATATGCTCTTAGGACGTCCCTGGATTCACGCCGTCAAACCAGTTACCTCGACTCTCCACCAGAAAATCAGGGTCCCTTTCAACGGGAAAACGATCACAATCCCAGCTTCCCCGATCAAAGCTGTCAGGAGAAAGGGAATAGCCTCCCAAGCCATTGAGGAGGATCACAATGAAATGTGGGGTTTCCAAGCAGTGAATGCCATAACTGATGAGTCAACAACCTCTGATTGTGACCCGTTCGCCAACCTCACAGTCAACCGTATCATGATGCGTCAGGGTTACTTCCAGGGTTTGTCGCTCAATCCACTGAAGGACCCTTTGCCTCCCTTGAAACAGGCTAAGGTCTCCAACATCCCCTTTGGACTGGGATATGAACCTACCGATGAGGATATCCAGGAGATGAACCTCCTAGTTCGAAAACGCAAGAAGCATGGAGTTATCCTCCATCCTTATCATCCAACCCTCAACGGATACTTTCTCCTGAGGGAGAATCTGAGCTCTACCATGGCTTTCCGGAGCCAATCTATGACTCTGTGGCCAGCGCTAGGTACCCGGGTGTGGAAGTCTTCCAGGACTGCTACTTTATCCCCGACAACGCCGAAACTTCATCAACTGAGTCTAACCCGTCACCATGCCTCGACGGACAAGCTGTCACACTCCTCTTTGGGGAAGATAACATCAAGCGCCTCGACTATGAGGACATCATCAACATCGCCCTGAAGGACAACCAATTTGATCCCACCGCCTTGATCTCCGACACTGACTCGGAGAAAGCTACTCAAGGCTGGGGAAGACCGTCAAGTGGACCGATCGCCAAGGCCGCATTCTCAAGATCACCACTGGAGAAGGCCCGATGTTCAAGAAGGGAAGTGAAGAAGGATCCGAATCTGAGTCTGAGTCGGAGTCTGAGTCTGTCACAGCTCCTAACACTCCTAATGTCCCAGTCAAGGTCCCCTTCCCGCTATTTTATCACAAAGTCGTGGCTGATTCAGAGACTGAGTCTACAAAGGTCACCCCCACTCCCATGAAAGGTGATAAACTGGAGCCTGTTCCAGGGGCTACCTCCTCTGTTGTGTCGCCTCTGACTGACCACGAGATGTATGTCCTCTCCGAGCTTTTCGCTCGTGTTAACTTAATGAACGCTAAGTTTGCTTATGACTCGTCTCATTTTAACTGCAATGCAATTCTGAATGACTATGATGAATTTGACTTGAGTGACTACCCACCTCACCTAGCCAAAGAACTTGACAAACGGGAAACCAGAACCCCCATCATTGAGGAGACCGAACCTATTAACGTAGGAACCGATAACATACCTCAAGAACCTAGGATAGGGACAACCCTGGACCCCTCGGAAAGACAACAGTTCATTGACCTCCTCCATGAATACAAGGACGTGTTCGCCTGGTCTTACAGAGACATGCTTGGGATTGACAGAGAAATTGCAGAGCACCGGATACCCATTAAACCCGGAGCTAAACTCGTGAAAGCGGAAGCTACGCCGGATGCGTCCTGAATGGGCCCTAAAAATCAAGGAATAAGTGGATAAACAGTTCAAGACTGGTTTCATCAAAGTGTCTGAATACTCTGATTGGGTGGCCAATATTGTGCACGTACCAAAGAAAGACGGAAGAATTCGGGTTTGCGTCGACTTCAGGGATCTGAACAAGGCGAGCCCAAAGGACGACTTCCCTTTGCCACATGTTGACATTCTGGTGGACAATACCGCCGAGCACGCTCTCCTATCCTTCATGGACGGGTATGCTGGGTACAACCAGATTAAAATGGCTGAGGAAGACATGCACAAGACAGCATTCACTACACAGTGGGGTATATATTGCTACACGGTCATACCCTTCGGTCTCATCAACGCCGGAGCAACCTATCAAAGAACCGCTACCACTCTCCTACATGATATGATGCACAAGGAGGTAGAGGTGTATGTCGATGACATGATTGTCAAGTCAAAAGAACGAGACGGACACATCAGTGCCCTCCGGAAATTCTTCGCTCGTCTACGGAAATATAACATGAGACTAAATCCTCAGAAGTGTGCATTCGGGGTCACCTCTGGAAAACTCAGGGACATTTCGTCAGCAAAAAAGGCATTGAGATTGATCCAACCAAAATTAAAGCCCTTCAACAAATGCCCCGGCCTAGGAACGAGAAGGAGATTCGGGGATTTCTCGGTCAGGTCCAATACATCAGCCGCTTCATTGCCAAGCTCACTATGATTTGTGAACCAATATTCAAAAAACTTCGCGCCTTCGATAACACCGATTGGGACGACGACTGTCAGAAGGCCTTCGACAGGATAAAGGAAATCCTATCCAAACCTCCTGTCCTCATGCCACCTCAACCGAGGATTCCTCTATCCCTATACCCGATCAAGTTACCAACACAGCCATGGGAGCAATGTTAGCACAAACAGTCGGCAACGAAGAACGGGCCATCTACTACATCAGCAAAAAGTTCATTGAGTACGAGACGAGGTATACCCAACTGGAGAAGAGATGCCTTGCCCTAGTATACTCAACAAAGAAGCTGCAGCATTACATGCTCAGCTATACGGTCCACATCTACTCCAAGATGGACCCGGTTAAATACATCTCCGAAAAACCCGTACTAAACGGAAGGTTGTCTAGGTGGACACTCATGCTGTCCGAGTTTGATCTCAAGTTTATACCCCTCAAGGTTATCAAGGGAAGAGTAGTCGCTGATTTCCTGGCAGAGAATCCTGTCAACGAGGACCCAACGACCGACACATGGTCACTTCCTGACGAAGACATCCTCTGTGCCGACTCCGACGCATGGGACCTATACTTCGATGGTGCATCTAAACTGAGAGGCTTTGGGGTAGGAATCCTTCTAATATCACCAGAAGGGGAACATGTTCCAATCTCGGTCAAGTTGGACTTTGCCGTCACCAACAATGCCGCTGAATATGAAGCATGTCTCATCGGTCTACAAGCAGCCATCACACTTGGCATCAAGAGGCTGAGGGACCACGGCGATTCCTCGCTCATCATCAATCAGGTGTCCGGATCATGGAAAATCCGATCTGACAGCTTAGCTCCCTACCGAGCAAAGATCAATCAAAAGGCCGAATTTTTCGACCAAATCGACTACTTCCACTTGCCGCGAGAGGAAAATCAATTTGCTGATGCCCTGGTAAAACTTGCCGCGCTCGTCAACATACCTGACGATATGACATCAATGCCCCTATGTGTCGAGAGAAGGAGTGAGCCAGCTCACATTTGTGCCATTATTGACGACGAGGAAAGCCATAATGAACCTTGGTACCAATCCATCCTCAATTACAAAACCAAAAACGAATTACCTCCCAACTCTGATCAAAGAGGACAAAGAGCCATCCGTTTACTTGCATCACAATTCGTGATAAACCAAAATCAACTATACAAAAGAACACCCCAAGGAATTCTCCTCCTTTGCATCGACCTTCACAAAGCCAAAAAAAGTCATGGGAGAGGTTCACGACGGAGAATGTGGCCCTCACATGAGTGCAATGATGCTTACTCGGAAAATCATGCGGCTAGGTTACTACTGGACAACCATGGAGGCCGATTGCCGTAACTACGTCAAACATTGCCACAATTGCCAAATCTTCGCCAACATACAACACATACCACCATCACTTTTATACACCATGACATCACCCCGGCCTTTCTCAACCTAGGGCATCAACATTATCGGGAAAGTCAACCCGGTAGGCACTAAGGGGCATTGCTTCGTCCTCGTCGCCATCGACTGCTTCACCAAATGGGTGGAAGCACAATCATATGCAGTCTTGACCGCCAAACAAGTGGCCAAGTTCATTCAAAACAACATCATCTGCTGATATGGGGTACCCCACGAAATAATCAGCGATCAAGGCTCTCACTTCCGAGCGAAAACTCGGGCCTTGCTGGACAAATACAAGATCAAACGACATCGATCATCCCCTTACCGTCCCCAAACTAACGAAGCGGTGGAGGCAGCGAACAAAAATCTTGTCACCATTATCAAGAAAATGCAAGACAACTACCGCGATTGGCTGAGCAAACTCCCATTCGCACTCTGGGGATACCGAACCTCCATCCGAACACCGACAGGTGCCACACCCTTCTACCTAGCATACGGTATGGAGGCGGTTCAACCAGTAGAGTTAGAGGTCCCTTCTCTATGCATTCTACTGGAGAGTCAGGTCCCTGAGGCGGAATAGACCCGGCGAAGGTACGAACAACTCACTCTTCTAGACGAACGGCGACTCAGCGCCTTGCACAACGTCCAACTATACCAACGACGTATACAACGGACAATCAACAAGAAGGTTAAACCCAGAAACATCCAGGAGGGCGACTTGGTCCTCAAGTCAGTTCAAGCACCATTACCCGTCGATCCGAAGGGGAAATTCAAACCCAACTGGGTCGGGCCATACCTGGTTAAGAAAATACTTTCGGGGGGCGCAGTGAGACTGAGTGACCTAGATGGGGAGGACTTTACAAACCCGACCAACCTAGACCAACTCAAGAAATACTACCCTTGAACCGTAGCAACCAACGACCTAGCCTAGTTTTACAACTAGCAACCACCTTCGACCCTTTTCAAGTCAAGTTCCTCAACGCGTTCCGATTTGAAATTGCATGTTTTATTGAGTCTAAGCTGCGGCACCTTGCCCGTTTCAAATGTCCTTTGATCTGTCAAAGGCAACATCCATTTGCACTAAAACAAAAAAACTCCTGAACTACGAGCATGGTTTGATTTCACCTCTTCAAGTGGATACGTAGGCAGTCCCTCTTATG
Organism: Silene latifolia; assembly: GCF_048544455.1. Classification (NCBI taxonomy): domain Eukaryota; kingdom Viridiplantae; phylum Streptophyta; class Magnoliopsida; order Caryophyllales; family Caryophyllaceae; genus Silene; species Silene latifolia. The sequence continues at coordinate 34,810,061 of NC_133531.1, forward strand.
CATGAGGGATACAACCACAAAACCCAATCAAATTTACAAAACACCCTGAACTACGAGCATGGTTTGATTTCACCTCTTCAGGTGGATACGTAGGCAGTCCCTCTTATACCTGAGGGATACAACCACAAAACCCAATCAAATTTACAAAACATTTCGAACTAGTTCATGGTTTGATTTCACCTTTTCAGGTGGATACGTAGGCAGTCCTTTCTTATACAAGAAGGATACAACCATTCCCACAATCAAAAAACAACCATTCCCACAATAAAAAATAACCATCCCCTTGATAAAAAAAAAAAAAACATAACCCACATACAAGACATCCCCATCAAAAAAAAAGAAGGAAAACCATTCCCCTTCCCAACAAAATACAAAAATAAGCCTTTCTCCCTTTCCACAAGATACCACTTTCCCAAGTGCAAACGTTTAGGATAATTCAAATCGAATGGCATTCACCAAATGGATGGAAGAAACAAGCGTTCACAATTTTCGACACGGGCAATCCTCTTATTTAATTAACAATGGGAGGGATTACAATTTCGACAATAAATAAAGCTCGACGAGTTTACAACTTATCAAAGCTAAGGTGTCAACTAAAACACCTCACATAATAAAACTAACACAAAACATACAATAACTAGCTAGTACAACATAATAAAAACTCACAACACTACTACAACATAATAATAAAGTGGGTAATGGAGGTCTTCACTGTTCCATTCTACCCTTGCCATTCCCTCGGGGTACATCTTCCCCTTGTTCTTCTTGTTGGCCCGCCTAGCATGGATTTCCCCCTCGGAACAGATCCTCAACGGAACTAATACGGCGACGGCCTCCGGTCTATCAGAAGACCCCATATTCGACCCAAGACGAGCCAATGCACGGCCCACCATGTTCTTGGGGCCGGAACTCCTCCTCTTCGGTGGTCTCATCACATCGGGGCTAGCTCCATCAACATACTCCTCAAAGAAGGCACGGTTGGCCTTGCCAACCTCTCGGTACTTCAAGTCGACAACCTCGTCCTTACGGAATTTGGATCTCTCTTCCAAGGACGGAGCTCGTGACCACTTGACATAAGCGGGAGTCACCCATGTCGTGGCAATGGGGTTTGGTACCTCCCAAAGCGGCCGAGTGGCCCACCACCTTTCGAAGACCTCCACAAGCTCGGAGTTCCGGAAAACATTCTCTTGGACAAGAGTATCGTGAGCAAGCACCTTTTGTTGTCGCCCCATTTACTTCATGAGCCTTTCGGGATATATGAAGGAAGCAACCTTCAAACCCATCACCATCAAAGAACGAGGACTAGCACCCGAAGCGGGCAACCCCGTAAAGGACCTCAAGTGCCACCACGGCACCACCTAACGGATATGAGGACTACCCTCCTCCGCCAATCTTGCGGACCAATAAGCCTCGGTAGAAGCAAAACTATCCGGGTACAACTTCTTCCTCATGGTAAGGTGACGGAAGGAGTAAGAAGAAGGATTAACCGGAGGCTCTACATACCTTAGCCTCTCCAATAGCCACACTTGGAGGATCCTTGGGGATCCGAAAGAGGGAGCTTCTCCACAAGAGCCTTCCTTGTCCAAAGCTTGGATGATCTCTCCAAGCACCAACCATGATGGATCTCTACCATGCTCCATTTGCTCAATCACATGGATAAGGGTCATGCTACCATAACATTTTGGCCCTCCTTCTTCAAGACATCAACAAAGAGGTACACATGGACAAGACAAAAGACAAGAGCCCTTCACCTAGCCACCTCCGAGACATTAGCATCTAATCGGTTTGAAAAGATGTTGATAAAAGCCAACATATCCACACCATGTGGAGCAAGAAGGAAGTTGATTTGGCTTGTTGACAAGCCCAACATGGAACGGAATTTCTCCTTGTAGCACAACCGAGTCGGAGGAAGCACCGGAACACAACCCGGCCACCCACCAATGGCCCCAACTTCTTCGGCAAGAGGACAAAGCTCACCCTTCGGGAAAACGAAAACATGGTGTTTCGAATCCCAAAACCGAGAACATGCTTCAAGAAATGAAGGTTGCACATTGACTTGACGGAGCACCAACAATTGCCCAACTCCCATGCAAACGAGTTGATACTTTTCGGGAGGCGACAAATCCCGGCACCATTGTCGCAATGCGTTCTGAAAAGCATCCATGAAATATTTTTGTGGAAGAAGAAGAAGATTTATAGAGATGTTTTTGTGTTTCGGATGATGAAACAATGAAGCGCAAACGTCCTTATTTATACAAAATGATCAGCGCGTTTTTCAGAAAAATGGCAGAGCTGGCTTCCATCGCCAGGCTGCTCGCGCCTCTTTGAGGCTTCCTTAGGATTCCCGCTGCTGACTTGTCTATTTCAACCTTGTTTTCGCATTTTACGAAATCCGACACGGTTTCCATGACGCAGCTTTAAACATACGGATTTTTCTTTTTTTTTTTTTAAGGGGGGAAGGGCTAGTCGCCCCTATCCGCGACAGATCGTTTCCATGTCAGTCAAAATTCCGAAAAATTTTCGCTTTTTCGCGGTTTTCCATCAAAAATCAAAATCGAAAATTGATAACACGACATCAGTCTTCCTCAAAAATTCAAGCACTCACAAGTTCGAGTCTTGACCTCAAAAATCAAAAATCAAATACACTCGTAAAAATCTTTTCTAAAATTCATCCCTGACGGTTTGAGTTTGAATTTTTCGAGTCACAAATCAATTTCAATAATTTCGATGTAATTTAATTCACGATACGAGTTAATTGCTCAAATTTTCAAATCAATTCCTTTTGAATTCCGAACGTGATGACTTGTCGCGGAATTTTTCAAAATACATTCCAATTTTCGAAATTTCAATTTTAACTCCAAGTCATCTTGGCTATTTTTTTGTTTTTCAATCAAATGCTTCTACGTGTTTACGTTTATGCATATGTGCTATCTGTTGCCTGTTTTCTACACTAACAATGCAGGAACCAGTGTTAAGCAAAAGGAGAATTGACAGCCGACAACGCTCCTCTAAAACACAACACAAAAAGCCAAAAATCACAAAATGAGCTACAATCCAAATACAAACCGCCTCACGCAAAATACATCGACACACATTTGATACAAACGACTGACCATACAAATAGGATCCAGTACAGACATCTACCATGCAAACACTGGCCTAAGACAACGAACTGGGGGCTACCTGCCACCTACCGAACTAAGCACTCTCTATCCTCTCAAACAGAAAAGAAAGGGAGCAACACAAGAAACAAAGGAGAAACAGCGGAAGCAGGGGTGGTTACCATGACGATAACCCCACATTCCTCCTCCGTAACAAAAAGAAAAATGATGCCTGACAGACTTCGGACGACGCGACAACCGAGGATCGTAACTTAGCACGTCACCCCGACGTTGGCCTCCAATCAGTAGAATTCAGGAGTGAAAGAGGACCATTACAACGGGTGCTACCCCGATGTTGAACCCCAATCAGCTGAATTCAACGGCAATTGAAAGCAACAACGTGGGATAACACGCCCGTATTGAACCCCACTCATCGGTCATCCGAACCTCTGCAGACAACGAGCAACGATCGATACCCGATCATTGGCCGGGCAAAGGCCGCCAGGGAGAAACACAACCAAGCCTGTAACAAAAAACAGTCGTCTCTTCCCTCCAGGATCGTCTTCCTCCTCCAATGCCTCCACAGCAGACCCCATAGGTCCCAAACGATACCCTGCAAAAAAAAACACAACAAACAAAAAACGTCAGCCGAAATTTCTGCATTATGACGACGTAAAACGGACAAACCCAAAACCAACAACAACCTGCAAAACAAAACAAGGGCAATCCCGCCCAAAATCCAACCAAGCAAAACCATTCAAAAAAAAACAAACAACAAAAAACGACTCGCCCCTCTTTTCAAGCAAAAGACGAGTCCAAACAACCCAAAAAAAACGGCATTCCGAGACCCCTACGAGGTCCGCCAACGAACCAAAATACATTCCCAATGCAATGGGGTATTTTCTACGGCTCAAAAAGGCAATTCATACGCTAATTCGAGCCCAAACCGGTCAAAAATTCAAAAATGACCGCAAAAAGGCAAACGTGATTCTGCCACGCCTCAAAGCGACCTAAACTACCAATAAGGTCCATTTCAAGGCAAACTGACTCAATTCAAGCCCAAACAGACGCTTATTTTGTCAGGCATAAGACCGTCACAAAAGGCAAAAATCCAATTTTGCCCACAATACCCAACAAAGGTCCATAAACGGCAAACACGGGTTTTCCTAACTACAATGCAACCTAGTGGGACCCACTATCCAAGCAAATAAACTTGGCATTACGAAATGAGACGGTTTCTCACCTCACTCACGTTTTTCGAGCATAGGGAGCGGGAACGGGGACCAAAATGCAAACTAAAAGCACCCCTATACTCCTAAACAGGTTTCTAACCTAATGCAAGCATCAATTTCACTCAAAATGAGCTCACTCAAAAAACGACCAATTCGATTTTTCTAGGGTAAAATTCCGCCCTAATTCAATTAAGCCAAAAGATCAACAAATTTAAATGGATTCAAAAGGAAATACATACCTTGAGATGACATTGTTGTTAATGGCACTAGTGGGAGCGAGCTAGAAGGTCCAGCAATGGCGATCTTAGCTTGTTTTATCGAAATGTGAAGAAGACGATGATGAATGGAATACAGCCTCAACTCGCGTCTTTTACAGAAAAAAGGGAAGCCCCTTTGATTCGCAAGAGGGCTCGCGCCTCAATCAGGCGTCTTTTTGCTTTTTCACCGAAATTTGGGCTTTGGCCCAATTTCACATATAAAACTTCGAATTTTCATTGACGGTATTAAAGATCGTCATTTTCTCAAAAACAAATAATGAAAATTTAAATTCGCTATTTTCGAAAATTTCAAACAAACGGCGATCAAAACCGCCAATTTCAAAAATAATGGTGAAATCAAAATTCACTATTTTCCTTCAAAAATTTCAAAAATAATAGTGGAAATTCCAAATTCGCTATTTCCATCAAATGTCAACGGCGGCACATAAACCGTCACTTCAATTAATAGCGAAGATTCCAATTTCGCTATTTCCATCAAGTGTCAACGGCGGCACATAAACCGTCACTTCAAACGTAATAGCAAACTTAAAATTTGCTATTTCCTTCAAACCTCAAACAAACGACGATCGAAACCGCCATTTCAAATTCAAAAAAGAACGACGAATGGTGAAGATTACAAATTCACTATTCCTTCCAATACCAGCATGGGGCTTCCTCGCGGAACCCGCTCATTTCAAAAACAGTGATAGTGAAAATTCGAATTCACTATTTCCACAGCGGCATCATGAGTTCGCTACTTTCAAAACAAACACATTTGACGCGGCTACGCTCACGGTCCGTTAACCGACCACCATGGCTGGCGAGCCTTTATCCGCAAACACTCAAGGACACATCCCGAAGATGCCTCGGGTACATTTCTTTACCATGGCTGGCGAGCCTTTGTCCGCAAACACTCAAGGACACATCCCGAAGATGCCTCGGGTACATTTCCTTACCACAGCTGGCGAGCCTTTATCCGCAAACACTCAAGGACACATCCCGAAGATGCCTCGGGTACATTTCCTTGTCTTGGCTGGCGAGCCTTTGTCCGCAAACACTCAAGGACACATCCCGAAGATGCCTCGGGTACATTTCCTTACCACAGCTGGCGAGCCTTTATCCGCAAACACTCAAGGACACATCCCGAAGATGCCTCGGGTACATTTTCTTACCATGGCTGGCGAGCCTTTGTCCGCAAACACTCAAGGACACATCCCAAAGATGCCTCGGGTACATTTCCTTACCACAGCTGGTGAGCCTTTATCCGCAAATACTCAAGGACACATCGCGAAGATGCCTCGGGTACATTTCCTTACCATGGCTGGTGAGCCTTTGTCCGCAAACACTCAAGGACACATCCCGAAGATGCCTCGGGTACATTTCCTTACCACAGCTGGCGAGCCTTTATCCTGAAACACTCAAGGACACATCCCGAAGATGCCTCAGGTACATTTCCTTGCCTTGGCTGGCGAGCCTTTGTCCGCAAACACTCAAGGACACATCCCGAAGATGCCTCGGGTACATTTCCTTACCACATCTGGCGAGCCTTTATCTGCAAACACTCAAGTACACATCCCGAAGATGCCTCGGGTACATTTCCTTACCATGGCTGGCGAACCTTTGTCCGCAAACACTCAAGGACACATCCCGAAGATGCCTCGGGTACATTTCCTTACCAGAGCTGGCGATCCTTTATCCGCAAACACTCAAGGACACATCCCGAAGATGCCTCGGGTACATTTCCTTGTCTTGGCTGGCGAGCCTTTGTCCGCAAACACTTAAGGACACATCCTGAAGATGCCTCGGGTCCATTTCCTTACCACAGCTGGGGAGCCTTTCTCCGCAAACACTCAAGGACACATCCCGAAGATGCCTCGGGTACATTTCCTTACCATGGCTGGCGAGCCTTTGTCCGCAAACACTCAAGGACACATCCCGAAGATGCCTCGGGTACATTTCCTTACCACAGCTGGCGAGCTTTTATCCGCAAACACTCAAGGACACATCCCGAAGATGTCTCGGGTACATTTCCTTACCACGGCTGGCGAGCCTTAGTCCGCAAACACTCAAGGACACATCCCGAAGATGCCTCGGGTACATTTCCTTACCACAGCTAGCGAGCCTTTGTCCGCAAACGCGCAAGGACAAATCCGAAGATGCTTCAGGTATGACTCCTTCTTATGGCTGGCGAGCCTTTGTACGTAGTCTAATGGACTTTAAACGACCCACACGGACAGTCGACAGACTCTAAACTGTTCTCGATGACAGGTCCTTGGCTCGTACCCTCGAGTCCCCTTGGTGTCGCCCTTCCCGACGCCAGGTCTTTGGCCCGAATCCTTTCGAGCCGCCTCGACGTCGCTTGGGTCTCCAGGTTGTAATCTTCGATTGACCTGGGTGCTCTACTTTGACTTTTGCCCTGTCCAAGCTTCAGTCAAAGTGGGGGCTCTGTAGATACCAGATCTCTTTGAGACTCCAACAAACACCCGATGATTATCGGACTATAACATGTTTTGGAATCGCGGCGTTTGATCGACAGTTTGTGTACAACTTTACGTCGGAAAACTTAAAACGATTTCGAAAATAAAACATTTTAAAACATTTCAAAAATACCTGGAGTGTTTAATGCACGACGACGGGGTCGCAATGACACTAACTAGAGTCAAAACCGACACCGGACCAAAAACCGACTCAAAATTCAAATCCCGACTCCAACAATGAGTCAAACAGAGTCAACCACCAAAAACAAAACATTTCAAATCTTCTACCTTAAGTTTTCCCAGATTCATGTTGGTCAAGTACCAAACATGTGACTACAAAACCTAGGATAGAACAAATCATGATTGCGTTTGTTGTGAAAGCGACAACTCACCTCGAAGAACCGCGACGTGGCTCGCCCCTCTTTGAGCAGCCTAGGTGGCCACGTCCCTCAAAACTCACACAACCACTCATTCTCCTATAAATGCCCACAAATGCCACCCATTTGAGGGTTACGCGAGATTCCGCCCTCTAACATCTCCCTTAAACTTCTATACTCGACTTCTTAAGTCACAATCTGACGCGTGTTTACGACCTACCGATCGTAAATACAAGCCTTACACATTGTTTGGTACCGTCATCGTGCATTAAATCACTTGACCGACCACTTCGACCACTACACCATTACTAATATTAAAACACTCTTTTTACTTACCAAAACGGTTTTAAACCGAGTTTTTTCCGATCAAACGAGTTGTTACACTTACGTCGGTCACTCGCCATAACCAAACATGTAAGTATGAGGGTGTAAAAATCCTCTTTTATTATGTTCTCATTTGTTTCATGACTATAACATGCTAAAACGTGCATAACATGAACCAAAACATGGAATAAACGAGCCAAAACTGATTTTTGGCCTGAGACAGAAGCCCCTTAGGTCGCCAGCTTGCCCGTGCCTAAATGGGATGTCCAGGTCAGAGATCAACCGTGTTTGTTCTCGTCATTTCCCTTTAATCCATTTTCACATTTGTAATCGGTTTTTACCATTCCAAATACTTTCGAACCCTTTTTATTTTATTTCATTTGTTTTAACCATAAAACATTTTTCATCCTTGGTTCCTCATACCATGACGGTTAAATCCGTGTTTCGGTGATAATATTTGGTTAATGACATTTAAAAGGTGTTTTAAAACTTTTTATTTTATTTCTTTATATTTCTAAAAACAAACATATTAGTCACCAACACAAAGTCATCCTTGGTTCTACATACCATGCCGGATTTTAACCCGGGTACGATGATGAGTTTCGACTAATTACATTCAAATGGACTTAAAACAATTAGTCCATAATTACTCTCAAAACTATTCATGTCAAGTTTGTCAAATCGAACCCGGCACCGAATATTATCAAGATAATGATGATTATTCGGGTCTAGTTCTTCAAATTAAGAAATGCGGTCTAAACAACCCCTTTAAATCAAACCGGGTTCAAATACCCATTTTTAACACGTTTTATAACGTTTTCTAAAAAGTCAGAACACGGCACATATACCGTGGGCTAACCCGCGCCTAAACAGGCCCTCCATTTCTCACCTTCAAAACCAGGAAGAGGCCCCTTACACTGCCGGTTGGCTCGCGCCTCATATAGCCATCTGGTACAGGGCCTGTTTCCTTCCAGCATTAGTCTAGGACGATCCCGACTCCGGTTAGCCCGGATATAGGACGGATCAGATGACTATTCGAAATCGTATTCGCAAAACACTTTACTAAGACAAATGGATCATGTTATGCACCCTAAACCTAATACGGTAAATGGATGTTTAATTTCCGTCTTGCATGCAAATCAATCATTAATCCAACTCGACATCTTATACTTGATACTTGGATTAAATCAACTGACTTAGAAAACTCTCACATGTTAGGTTTAAATTATTGGATGCGCATTCATGCATTTAAACCGTTTTATCAACTTTTGCATTCAACCAACCAAGATCGATCGAGAGAGGCGCTAACGCGGGCGGGATTGGGTGTCTGATTAAAGGGCTTCCCAATACGTACCTTCACCTCTTACTCAGAAACTTTAGATAGTGGACGACCTTATCCAGGGCGTACAAGAGTCATTCTAGAGATAGGATGCTAAAGAGGGACGATTTCCTTATCTTTAGTACCTATGTCAAACGCTGCTTTGTGTTTTGATTTGACCAAGGTATAAAGTGGATTTCGAACGGGTTCCAGGCATCCCACAAATGCTTGGTGGTGACTCCGAACATCTCCAATCGTTTCGAGACCCTTACCGAGACGAAACCGACCGATCTAAAACGATCCGGTCGAAAGCATTTTTACGCCGCCGAGCGTGGCTTTCAAAAGACCGTTGTATGTCCACAGATCGGCTGGGCGTGCAGGTGGGCCATGTCCACAATTCGTTATGGGTAGGACATGAATCTTATAGGGCCAAAGATGGCTTCACTGTGCATGTGTATTTTTTTTAGAGGTAGGGGTAGGGGTATGACGGGTTTTTGAGGAGGGTGTGAGTTTCTGGAGGGGTAGGGTTGATCTCTAACGTTTAAGGGTGTATTATTTATAATTTTTTTAATTAAGATCCATTTTATAAAAAAAAATTACTTCATGTTAAAAATTAAGGGAAGTGTTAGGGCGACATCGGGTGTTGCCAAAACTTATTAACACCCTAATAAAAAATTACAAAGTAATAAAAAATTAAAAATTAAATTTCGTTTTTGCGCCAATATCATAAGGATAAAACCGTAATTCACAATCCGTATCATAACAACACATCTCTATCTTCATCAAAGCATACATTTACCAATTAACAAATTAAAAAAACTAATTAACAAAAACAAGGAGAGAATTTTATTGTCAAAAGTGAAATGACAAATACCTTACAAAAATTTTCTCCACCGGATTCATAATTGTTAAAGTATGTTCAATTGTACAAACGAAAGATGAAATATTTGTTCATTAAATTTTTTGTGTTCATTCACATGGAAGAACAAACATAAAATGATCACGAAGATGTGTGATCGTAAGACTAAGATACCATGAAAGCAAGATGATTATGGGGTACATTTGAATCATTAATATCTCAAGCACTGACTTTTTGTCAAAGATTGCAACTAATATCCAAAAATTTACCGGATTTGTGATTGAATATCACGTTTAGATTCCATCAAACCGTACACAATCTATCAATTTGTTTTTTTATAGATAATTTATTATTATCATTATTTTTATAATTAATTCACTAATGTTAGTTTCCTAAATTACCCTTTAACAATCATTAATTTGAATTTCGAATTTTGATGGAGGGAAAGCAAAATACCCAAGGAAATTACAATAATATCGCTGGTATCGCTCAATTTGAGTACCACCCGGTGTCGCCATTGTATTTTCCAAAAATTAACCACTTTTTATTATTATAAATTTACCACTTCTAATATATTATAAAATTATCTCATTTGACATATAGCTATCACAGTCTATCATAAAATGATCACTTTTTTTTATCTTTTGCACTATACAGTTGCACACAATAACTAATATTCTTTCTTTCTTTAGGCTTTAACTAAATGAGACAAATAGGAAATGACAAAAGAGAGTTTTAATGATTATAATTTCTGGAGTTTAATCTAAGATCAATATCAATCAATTAAATATAAACCTATATAAAACTGGCTTACTCATTATGGGTAGGACATGAATCTTATAGGGCGAGAGATGGCTTCACTGTGCATGTGTATTTTTTTGAGAGGTATGGTGGGTTTTGGGGGAGGGGGTGAGTTTCTCGAGGGGCAGGGTTAATCTCTAACGTGTAAGAGTGTAATTTAGGGAATATAAGCAGATATCGATAGGGCGAATTCTTTGTTGATAGACATGGGCTTAGATATAAAAGGTTAGGTTGGGTAGGAAGGGTAGGAAGGGTAAATGCACGTGAAAAACTGATTTGGTGAGGTAATATTAGAACATGTAAATAGGTATATTTTATTTGAAGGTTGTACTATGAGAAAAGGAGAAAACCACATATTATATTATTTGAAGGGTAAGTTTCTCTGAAGTATTAGATATATAAACGAAACCATATATAAGTATATAATATGTATGTTTTATATAACAGTAAAAAATACAACAATATTGGAGAGGGAAAAGGGAGTAAGAAAAAAAATAGACAAATAAGAAATGACAAAAGAGAGTATTAATGATTATAATTTCATAACTTTAATTTAAGATCAATATTGTCTTATTCATTATGGGCAGGACATGAATCTCATTTGTTAATTGGTGTGTTTTTTTTAGGGGTAGGAATAAGGGTATGCTGGGCTTATGGGGAGAGGGTAACTCTCTTGAGAGGTGGGTTAGCCCCTGACGGTTTAGAGTGCAATTTAGATAATATAAGCAAATATCAATAGGGAAAATTATACACGGATAGGGATGGGGTTTGATACGATGGGTTTAGGTTGTTTAGTTTGGAGGGAACTAGGAAGGGTGAATGCACGTGGGAAAATCAATATATATATATATATATATATATATATATATAAGAGGCGGGATCTCGTGAGTTTGGTTCTTACGGTGAGTTGTGAGTTTTGAAAATCTCAACCATTAAATATAAGAAACCAACGACCGAGATTAAATAACAAAATAAAACAAACTTTGCATCAAACGTCATCTTTCTTCTTCCTCCTCGGTCTATATCCAAAAAAATCCCAAATTAAAATCGTTGATTCCCCTGTGTTCTAAAAGCAGGTTTTTTTATTTTTCTTTCCTCAATCGATTACCTAATTGCGTTATATTCAGTTCCAAAAGCAGATCTCGAGGATTCCTCTATGTTTCAAAAGAAGTATAATTCGTTTTGAATAATTGAGATGGAGATTCGCTTAGATATGGAGGCTTTTGCGGTGGTGATCTCGTGGAGAGATAATGAAGATCGGTTGTTGAGAGTGGGCGTAGTTGATCTGCGATGCCGTTGATGGATTTCATCCGAGCTTCCGCCATTGATTACGTAATGAAAACCTTAATTCTGGGCTCGAAATTGGCGATTGTTTGAGATGCAGGGATGAGGAAGTCGAAAATTTCGCCCCATCACTTCAAGTTTGAAATAAAGGAGCTAAAGCACTGGTGGTTTGGATCTGAGACGGTAAGGAAGTTTGATGACGGCACACGACGGGGATGAACTGGCGGGTTCGATGTTGGGTTTCGGGCAAAATTGGTGCAAATTTTGGGTAGAGCTGTGTTGTATGTGATGGAAATTGGAAATTTTATGGTAAATAAGAGTGTGCTGCGTGACATCAATCGCACCATATCGGATATTAGCGAAAGTGAGGAAACAGGATAGGGGAGGTCCTGGGGGTCGATAGTTGTGATTGGCAGCCAACGACAAGTTCCAGGTAGTACACGACATTGAATTGTGTGTCTTGATGACCAACGATCATTGCTTAGAACTGAAAAACGGGCTTTAGTACAACATATCAGAGTCACTCAAATTAGCTACTTGGAACCAAAACTCAGATTATTGTCGTTGGAATGGTGTTCAATGCAACAGTTCAACAGGGCATGTTATTGGCCTTGATTTGTGTGGTGAATCAATATCTGAAATCATCGATGGTTTCCGCGTTTTGTTCCGTCTTCAGTCCCTGCAAAGTCTGAATTTGGCAAACAATAAATTCAACAGTGCGGAATTTCCCACAGGGTTTGGGAAACTTACTGGCTTGACTTACCTGAATTTGTCTAACGCTGGGTTCAGTGGGCAAATACCGATATAGCTCTCACAATTGCTTAACTTGGTCACTCTTGATCTTTCATCTATTTCTTACTACTGGTTTTATATCCTGCATTGTTTCCCTCAAAATATGCGCGCACTTCTCATATTTTCATCAATTTTCTCTCATAACACTACCATTGGCCCAAAATCCCAATACGCTCAAATACTTTCGTACATGCATATCTTGTCATTGGAAACGCCATAGGTTACATACAAGAGTTTTGTTGAGGTAAAGAGTGGAAGATAGCTTAAATCTCTTATTAACTATTTGCATGATCAGTCCGCAGAGTGTTCTGCCCTTTTCTTGGCTATGTTTCTCTTCATAAGAATGTTGTTTCTGCAAAATTCGCCTGCAGGAAGTTGCACAGAAGGTAGGTGAACTGATTGCAAAAAATTGCTTGGAGAAAGGTATAAGTAAAGTGGCTTTTGATCGAGGAGGATACCCATACCATGGCCGTTTTAAAGCCCTTTTCAAGCAAACTCGTGAACATGGCCTCGAGTTCTAATGCTTATTGTTTTAGCTTCTTTCGTGTTATGATCTCTTCTGAGTTTGCTTGGTATTTTTTTGTTTCAGCTGAAGAATATTTGCATCTGACAACTAAGTGTCAAATTGTATCGTAATTTTAATACGGACATTTATATTTTATAATGCTTAGTGATCTCCATTTCAGCAACTATTTCTATTCACATCCTTAAATTAGGTGGGGTTCTATGAAAGGTAATACCTGTGACTGTGAATTTCCAGTTGTTTTTAGTTAGTAAGAAATTAATTTGAATCAAAACAATATAATCAATACTGAAGTTATGTAAATGTTTTTAGTCTGGATATCAATTGGTTAACTTGGTCACTCTTGATCTTTCATCTATTTCTTACTTGTTTGGATTTTATCCTCTGAAACTAGAGATCCCGAGTTTTGAAGAGCTAATTCGAAACATGACAAACCTTAAAGGACTATATCTAAATGGTGTGGTAATTTCGGCTAGTGGGGCCGAATGGTGCAAGGCATTATCCACTTCAGTGCCTAACCTGCAATTTTTGAGCTTCTCTCACTACAATAACAGCACAATAATACTGGAATAACATCAGAATAACACCACAATAACATGGGAAAAAAAAAAAGAGAAAAATCAAAGTAGTAAAAAAAATTAAAGTGACACCGGAATAACATCACAATAACAGCAGAATAACAGTAGAAAAACGGCACAATAACACGTGGTAAAAAAAATAAAAAAAATCAAAGACGTAAAAAAAATCAAAGCGGCGCCAGAATAACATCACAATAACATCAAAGTAGTAAAAAAAAGTGACACCGGAATAACATCACAATAACAGCAGAATAACAGTAGAATAACAGCACAATAACACGTGGTAAAAAAAAAGAAAAAAAATCAAACTCGTAAAAAAATTCACAGTAACAGCAGAGTAACATCACAATAAAAACGGAATAACAATAACAGCACAATAACATATGGTAAAAAAAAAAAAAAAAAAAAAAGAGAAAAAAAATCAAAATCGTAAAAAAAATCAAAGTAACAGCAGAATAACATCACAATAACAGAGGAATAACAATAACAGCACAATAACATGTGGTAAAAAAAAGAGAGAAAAAAATCAAAGTCGTAAAAAAATCCAGGTAAAAAAAGCACAATAATAGCATAATAACACGAGGTAAAAAAAATAAGAGTAAAAAAAATTCAAGTAAAAAAAAATCCAAAGACAAAAAAGAAAAAAAAAAAGGTAACATAATGAGTAAATTAAAGAAAAACATAAGAGAAAACAAAAATCAAAGTGATAAAAAAAAGCATAATAACACGAGGTAAAAAAAAGAGAAAAAAATTAAAGTAAAAAAAAAAAGTAACATTAGAAAAAAGAGAAAATAAGTAAATGACAATGATTTTATATGACATGTAAGATTTGATCTTGGCCACTCATCTCTAATATAATCTAGTGGCTGAGATTTCTCCAACTCACAACTCACCATAAAAACCAAAATCACCAAATTCAATCTCTCTCTCTCTCTCTCTCTCTCTCTCTCTCTCTCTCTATATATATATATATATATATATATATATATATATATATATATATATATATATATATATAAAAGAGGCTTTTTTCAGCCAATTCTAGAGACTCCAAGTTTTTTGAAACACTTTAATTAAAATAATAATATTAGTCTTAGAAAAAACAGATTTTGTCAATATTAATCTTAATCTAAAAAAATAAGTACCGTATTAATAAATAGCAAAAATAAATCTTAATCTTAAAAGATAAAATAAAAGATAATATATTAAAAGTAAACCAAACGTACATAAACACAAAGTCCTAAAACATATCAAATTGTATCACTCTTAGCTATAATGATAGGCATCCAACTACTATATTTTATCTTCCCAACTCTTCTCTTATATTAAAAATTAAAAAAAGAAATAAGAGTTTTGTTACACGGCAAACAATACATACCTATAAAAGGTGGTTTATACGAATCGCTATACAAGTTTCGTTCGATTTTCTTTTGCTTTTTTGATTTTGTGTTATGAAGTCTATACTACATATTTAATGTTATTTTAATTGCTTTATCGGTATTATTGTTATACCCTATGTGCACATTGCTTTCTTTTTACGTACTCACCATTCATCAGTTTCATCTTTTGTTTTCTAATTTTTGCTTATTTGTAGGTCCTATGCTTTGGCGTAAATAAAGGCAATAACTGGGAGGCAAAAATACACTAATCGACACTAATCTCATATGAGTACTTCAAACACATATATTACACACGGGAAGACTTTTAGCGGGCATAGGATTATAGGAATAGTACTCCATATATTATGCTCTTTACGTTTTATTTTAATTTTATACTCAATGTTTGATTTGTAACTATAATTATGGAAGCGGCGGTGTGTGCAAGACTATGAAAACAGCGGTGTGTGCCAGATGATTGTATAAGTTCTTCACTAATTGCATTTTTTTTACACGGGTGAAGTTTGACATATAGGAATCCTTATCATATTATAATTCACATATTCTTATTTATAACGGGTATATCCATCACAAACTTGCGACGGGTCAAGTACTACTCATGTGTTTAGTTAAGACAAAACATCGTCACAATTGAGACTTGATGATTATAATTAGGGCACAACCTATATAAATTAAAGCCACATACTGACAAACACGGTCATGCATATCTAAGATGACAATAAAGATTTCATAATATGCCAATGATTATCGTATAATACAGAGCAGTATATAACACAATCGTACAAAAGACTAATTGAAATTAGATTGACTAACTGAAATTAATTCACAACATCGACTATACTTATTTTCAAAGTCATTAATTACTTTGCGATAGCAGATTTTACCGTTCTCACATTCAAGAACTTACATATTCTACCACTTTAGTTAAAAATAAAACATTATTTAGAAACCGTGCAACGCGCGGGCACAAAATCTAGTTAGTATTATTGTTAGAATATATTATTATGGGCTTTTCTAAAATGTGCCCTAAAGGCACATGTTAATAACCTTAATATGGTAAGATTGACAACATATTCTCATGAGATATTCAAATATAAACTCATTGTTACCATAATTAGTGAGAATATATTGTTAATATTATCATATTAAGGTTATTAACATGTGCCCTTAGGACTAGTAGTATAAAAAGACACCTCTCATTAGTCAATACCTCACCTTACATTAGTCTACCTTAGCTTAATTCACCCATTCACTACTACAAATACAGGCTATAACAACGGTCAAAAACCGTTGTTATATAAAAAAGCGGACGTTGTTAAAGCGTCCGTTGTAAAAGGTTTTAACAACGGTTGGTTTTCTTAAGGAAACCGTTGTTAAAAATATTAACAACGGTTTTAAGTATATAAAAACCCGTTGTGGAAAGTGTGACTCAATTTTAGGGGGAAAGTTATAACAACGGGTTTTAATATACAAAACCGTTGTTATAACTAAAGACAACGGGTTGTTTGTAAATAACCGTTGTTGTTTGTTCTTAAAAAATAAAAAAAAAAATTAAATTAAATATTACTAGATGCATGCATAATTACGGCCCGTTAGAATTCCGATGCATGCATTATTACTGACATCATTGTACATATGAACGGATAATATGGAATAAAAAGGGTTAGTAATAAGATTTGAAGCAACATTATTGAGAGATATGATGATGATTATGGCACAACTTCCTAACATATATATTAATTAAAAAACAACTCAACCCACACATTGCTTAGTATAAATACATTGCATTATCTCAACTAACATTTCCATTATCTCAATATATTCATCTCCAAACCCTAACTGCTAAAACAAACTCTACTTAATCTTTCAAAACAAACTCCAAAAACTCCAACAAAATGAATGATTTCATCCTTAAGACTCTTACCATGATCCAGAACAACAACAGCTTCATCCGCCGGTTCCTCCATATTGAGGAAAGTTTCAGAAGCTACCTTGCGGATGCTCGATCCGCACTCAAGCACGCCAAAGAAGATGGCTTGACGGAGCGAAACGATTGACTATATGACGATATAGGAACTGCTGAACGGAACCTCCAAATAGCCAAGGAGGAGAGGACGGATACGATAGAGCGGAATAAGATCCTCTATGAAAATATAAGAATTGCATTTTTATATATGTAATTTTTTTTAATTTATGTATTTATAAATATATATATATATATATATATATATATATATATATATATATATATATATATATATATATAGAGAAGGGTTCTTATAAGGTCTTCATACCTTATAAGGCCCTAAGTCTTTATAAGAGCCCTTGGATGAAGGGATTGAAGGGATGAGATGAGGAGAGAGGGCGTGTTTTTCAGAGCAAAAAAAAAAAAAGAAAATGTTGATTGTGTGAGAGAGGGACCACTTCCACTGTTTATGTACTGCCACCATATCAAATCCCGCGGACATTATGAATAAACAAAGCCTCCTATATCATTTTGCATGCTTCCCTCCTCTTTTCACCATTCAAAACCTCTCAACAAGCAAAAACCCATAAAAATCCCCTTTAAAAACGATCCTAAATCCTGTAAAATACAATATAAATCATCAAAAAAATAAGAGAAATATCAGCGCTAATGGAAAACTATGTCAGTGATCGTCAGATAAAAAAATTGTTATAAGATAAAGTACGTTATTGTTCATCCGTTAAAAAAATTGTCATTCTTCATCAGAGAAACAAGCAGGAAATGACATTCAGTGTTTGTGAAGTGGATCATATGCAGATTGAAGTTGCCGTCGAAGGTGAGTTGTTTACTTTCTTATTTGTGTCTAGGTTATTATTGTTAATACTGTTGTACTTTCATGGTGTTCATCAAGATTGTTCTTTCATTTTGGTAGCTTGTTGTTGATGGCAAAAAATGATCGAAATTGAAAAGCTTGATCAAGTAGGAATTATAACTCCAGTGCGTTTTGAAAAACTCGACCCAAATATGTATAACTTCAATAATACAAGATTATAACTCCAGGACGTTTGTAGTAAAACTCTTTGAATATTTCTCTGACTTCGTGTAACAGGGTAGTTGAAAACCTAAATTGTGCGTAAAAATCTTACTAAAGAACCAATTTTGATATAGTTATTCATGTTATAGCTGAAGTTATAAATTCATTAAGTGAAGATGGGTGTACATGATATGCCTGGAGTTATACATGATGTAGCTAGAGTTATACATCGTGTCACTAGAGTTATGCAGACTGTTTATAGAGTTTTACATTATATGCTAAGAGTTTTACATTGTATAGCTAGAGTTATACATCGTATGACTAGAGTTATACGTTTTGTACCTAGAGTTATACATCGTATATGACTACAGTTATACAGACTGTGCCTAGATTATACATCAAATGCACAGAGTTATACATGCTGTCTCTAGAGTTGTACATTGTATTATTAGAGTTATTCAGACTGTGTATGGAGTTGTACATTGTATGATAAGAGATACATTGTATGATAAGAGTTATACATTGTATAGCTAGAGTTATACATTGTATGACTAGAGTTATACATTGTATGATAAGAGTTATACATTGTATAGCTAGAGTTATACATTGTATGACTAGAGTTATACATTGTATGACTAGAGTTATATGTTGTGTACGTAGAGTTATACGAGTTGTGCCTAGATTATACATTAAATGCACAGAGTTATACATGCTGTCTCTAGAGTTGTACATTGTATGATTAGAGTTATACATGATGTCTCTAGAGTTGTACATTGTATGATTAGAGTTATACATTAAAAGCATAGAGTTATACATGCTGTTTCTAGAGTTATACGGACTGTGTCTAGAGTTTTACATTGTGTGTTCTTTGCTTGTATTTTTCTCCGTCATGGTTTTTTCTGTAATTAATAGTCGCTTAGTTTTTCTGAGTTTATTACCAAAACAAATTAAATAAAATAAAACAAATAAAATAAAACAAATTACCAAAACATTTAACATAGATGAACTTAATTAATAGATATATAGATACATAAACCTAATGCATTGCTAAAAAAACAGTTCTTAGATGTTCATATAGGGATGCAGTCTCTTCTATGATATTCATCCTCTCCTCCTTTGCTATTTGGAGGTTTCGTTTCGCAGATGCAATATCTTCTAACAGTGCAGATTCGCCGCTCCGACAAGCCATTTTCTTTGGCGTCCTTGAGTGCGATCCGAGCATCCTTAAGGAATTCCCTGTACTTCCTCTCGATTTCCCTCAAGCGGCTTATGAAACTTTTGTTGTACTCGGTCATAATGCATGTTAAACGAATGGTATCATTCATTCTTGAAGGAAGATTGGAGTTTATTAGGTTTTAAGAATTTAGGTTTTTGAGTTTAGGGTGGAGATAGGGATATAATGGGTAGTTATTGAGGTGGAATGAATTTATAATTAGTAATGTGTCCTTTGAGTGGTTTTTTAATTAATATGTTTGGTGGTTGATGCTTAAATTAATACGAATTTTGTTTAGGAAGTTGTGCCATATCCCTGCTTCAAATCTTATAACCCTTCGCATTCCAGATATTGTGCCGTTTAATTAAATGTATACTCTTAGAATGTAAAATATGCATAGAGTTATGCATTATATACCTAGAGTTATACATTATATGGACAGAGTTATACATTGTGTAGAATGAGTTATACATAAAAAGGACTGGAGTTATACATCAGATGCCAAGAGTTATACATTGTATGTCTAGAGTTATACAGATTGTGACTAGAGTTTTACATCTTTTGACTACAATTATAAATACTGTGACTAGAGTTATACATCAGATGCGAAGGGTTATACATTGTATGTCTAGAGTTATACAGATTGTGACTAGAGTTTTACATCTTTTGACTACAATTATAAATACGCGTGACTAGAGTTATACATTAAATGACTAGAGTTATACATTGTGACTAGGGTTATACGTTATCCGCCTAAAGTTTTACATTCTCGTGCCCGAGTTCTACGAGTGTGACTAGAATTATAAATACGTGACTAGAGTTATACATCAGATGCCAAGAGTTATACATTGTATGTCTAGAGTTATACAGATTGTGACTAGAGTTATACATTGTGACTAGAGTTATACATTATCCGCCTAAAGTTTTACATTCGTGCCCGAGTTCTACGAGTGTGACTAGAATTATAAATACGTGACTAGAGTTATACATCAAATGCCAATAGTTCTACAAAGTGTGACTAGAGTTATACATCGGATGCCGAGTTATACATTGTATGTCTAGAGTTATACAAATTGTGACTAGAGTTTTACATCTTTTGACTAGAATTATAAATACTGTGACTAGAGTTATACATTAAATGACTAGCGTTATACATTGAATGACTAGGGTTATACAGAGTTTGACTAGAGTTGTACATTGGATGACTAGAGTTTTACATTGAATGACTAGGGTTATACAGAGTTTGTCTAGAGTTATACATTGAATGGTAAGAGTTATACATTATATACCCAAAGTTATACACTCTGTGCCCGAGTTATACGATCTGTGCATAGAGTTATACAAAGATATGCGTAGAGTTATGTATTTCTTAATCATTTCATGGATGTTTGATTCTGCTCAGGTGGTCGTAAGGCGTGAAGCCGAGTATTGTAAGCATTTGCAGCGGAGTTTACACCTTGTGTAGGGCAACAATTTTTGAAATCGACGAGGCGGTGACATTCTATAAAGTTTATGCATTGGCGTCCGGGTTTGATGTTCGGAAGTACTCGACGAAAAAATGGCGCGACGGTGAAGTAAAGACAAAGTTCTTTGGTTTGCAACAGAGAGGGATTCACATATGTCCCAAAAGGAGAGGCGGTAATTAAAAAAAAAAGAGACCGGGTTAGGGAAGAAGAAATGCAATGGGGAAAAAGAACTGCAAACCGTAAGAAATATACGATCAAGAGGGTAGGGTGTAAAGCACATGTCGGGCTATTTATGAAGAATGGAGTACTAGTAATTGACCGATTCCACATGGGGCATAATCACGAGCTTGTATCGAGTGAGGATCGTCAGTTTCAAAAGATGTCGCGGAACATAGAAGATTTTCACAAGTACTTGATAATGTACAACTCAAGGGTTAGTTTACTATTAAACAAACATCCACTAATTGAATGGCAAACTTCTAAAGTTATTCACCGAGATGATAGAGTTATGTAACCTAAGAGTTAAAAATAATAAGTAGGTGCACAATAAATCAACGGAGTTATGCATATGTTTGATGGAGTTATAAGAATAGCTGAAAGGGTTATAGTTGAGGAAATCTTGGTTATTAATAAGCACTGATAAGGATTTGTTGTCCCCTGCAATTGAGGATAGGAGCAACTAGGACGTACAACATGTGTAAGGAGTTCGTAAACGGGTTCGAGAACATTGGTGCATCCTTAACTGATTTTAAGAACTTCCACCGAGATGTGAAGTGCTTCATCCATAAACGGGACGGTCAATTGTTCATTGACCGGTTCAAGAATATGGGCGAGAATAGGCGGGGTTTTATTTTGATTATGAAGTTGACAAGGATAACAGCCTTCGGTGCGCAATATGGGCTGACAAAACCGCTAGGAGGAACTACTCCGTATTTGGAGATGCGTGTGTCGCACGACCCAACATACTCAACAAACAAATACGATATGATTTTCACGCCATTCACTGGCATAGATCACCATAAGCGATCAGTAACATTCTGTGGGGCGTTGATTGCCCATGAAGACCATGAATACTTCCAGTGGGTTTTCAACAGGTTTTTGAATGCTATGGGAGGAAAGGAACCCAAGTACATTATCACAGATCAGGATCCGGGCATTATTAAGGCCGTACCCCTTGCCTTCAAGACTGCACGCCACCGATTTTGCATGTGGCATATAATGAACAAGGTGCCATCAAAGGTCGGGGTGACAAGGGAGGATTATAAGGAGTTCGTTCAGAAATTGAACAACATTATATGGGATGACAACATAGAAGCAGACGACTTTGACGCTAGGTGGGCAGAAATAATGGACGCGCATGGTCTTGTGAACAATGAGTGGTTTACAGAGGCGTTCGATAAAAGGAGACAATGGGTGATGGCACATTGCAGGGACTTGAACATGGGTGGTGTAATGAGAACAACCCAGAGATCAGAGAGCAGTAATAGTTTTTTTAAGAAGTTCGAGCAGAAGTCAGGTACGTTAGTGGAGTTTTGGATGCGTTTTGAAAGCGCTATGGACCATCGGCGCATACGCAGAAGAGACTTGACCATGAAAACCGACACTCAACACCGGCACCGGGCACGCATTTACCCATGGAGGAATATGCGGCAAATGTTTATACCCGTGAGGTTTTCAAGGAATTCCAACTAGAGGTCATTTGCTCAATCGATACATGTAAGACCGGGGGCTATGCTGAAGTAGATGGGGTTGAAGTGATCGCCGTAAAGGATTCAATCGTATTTAAAAGTTTCAACGTAGAGTACAACCCAGGTAACAACATTTTGGCATCAACTTTATGTGGTAGTTGACTAAAGTTGGTAGATATTGCGCCAAAGTTACATTGTCTGAAGATAGAAGTTATACAATTGTTCAGTGAACTAAAGTTTTTCGAATGTATAATTTTTCCGATAATATGCATAACTCTACTTCCGTAATGTATAACTCTTGTTGCCATATGTTTAATCGTTGTTGCCATTAGGAGTTATTCAATTTTTCATCGAATCGTTGTCATTTGCGCAAGATGACTCGGTTATATATTGAATAACTTTAGCTTTTAATGTATAACTCTACTTCGAATAACATTAGAAATTCAATTTTTAATGAACTGCAGCTATTTGTAGTATAACTCGATTAGGGTTTGAATAATCGTAGGTTTTGGATCGTATAACTCTTGTTGCCATATGTATAACTCTACGTGATAATGTTTAACTCGTTATTATATGTATAAGACTACCGACGGCATGATTTAATTGGATTACGGGGACAGACTCACACAAAGGCAAAATTGTATGATGTTTGAAAGAATGGGATTTTCGTGCCGACATATAGTATGGATTTTGTCAACTAACGCATGAAGACAATTCCAGTTGATTACGTTTCTACAAGATGGAGAAAGGATGCATTGCAATTCAGATTATCAGAATGTGATGGTGAACAAATGGAAACAAATAGTAGCGCTGATGCAAAAGAAGTTGCGATGGTGAAGTTGTGGTCAGAAGTTCATGCAACCATTGGTTTACTTCGTGGCACGAGTGAGACTGAAGTTGTGAACTTAAGCTCGTTAATTAGAGAGTTCAAGGAGAAACTTTTACCGTACAAGAAGGATTTAACAAAGCAACAGGAATTTGAGCAAATCCTTGGTTGCCCCGCCAGTGACGAGGTAACAATACTTCCACCAAAACAATCGAAAAACAAAGGCAACGGTAAAAGAATGGTGTCAGCTAAGGCTAAAGCCATTGCCTTGGCTTGTAAGCCAAAGCGCATGTGTAATAATTGTAAACAAATGGCACACCACGATAAACGGAATCGCCCTAACCCATTCTCTCGAGCATCCACCGTCTTCACCAAAGATCAAGCGGTAGAAAGAAGAAGAAGAAGAAGAAGAGGAAGAAGAAGAAGAGAAAGAAGAAGAAGAAGAAGAAGAAGACGAAGACGACGAAGAAGAAGAATAGAGAAACTTAACATGTGTAGTAGTAGGCGGTAGAAAAATACCCCCCGTCTCAACAAATTATTTACAATCTTTTTTTCTTTAAAAGGTAAAAAATCTGGTGAGACGGAAAGGGTCGTTAATAGCTAGCTTTTGTCTATTTTGAAGGGGGGTTGCACCTTCCAGTTTGTATAACTTCAGTAATATGGTCTGTGAAGTTTCAAGCTAATGTTGTATAACTCTTTTACATTATTTTGACGACTTCTGTTCATGGCAACATATCCGATATTGAAAAGTGGCTTTAAGAATGAATTATAATTTCAGTGGCTTTAAGTACAACTCTTACCCATATATGGATAAATGTACTTCACAGAGTGTATAACTCTTGTTCACATTTTGTATAACTGTTGTTATTTTTTGTAAAACTCATAACTGTCTAATAACAATTACCTTTTACATAACTGCAGTCATATGTTGTATAACTCTGGTACACAGTTTGTATAACTGTTGATGTTTTTTCTATAACTCTTAGCTGTCTGATGTATAAGTCCTGTGCATAATTTATATAACTTTACTTCACAGAGTGTATAACTCTAATACTTATTTGCGAAACTTGGATTTTAATTATCACTGACCAAGATGATATAGTAACAATCTATGACAAAAAGTTGTCTAAGTTGTCAAGGAGTTTCATGACAACATACTAGAGTTGCAAAAAAAGAGGATACATAATCAAAAGGAAATAAATTCTATCTTTTAGCAGGTTTTTTTTCTCCTCTCCGCGCTGCTTTCCGTCTGGCTTCTAATTGCTTGGCGATCTGTAATTTATCGCCGATGAAACCATTGACCTTGTCCAGAACTCCTTCCCTGATGATGTTCATGTCGCCTAGAGAAGCGTCCGCTAACCGGATCACCAAATAGCGACGGTTCACCTTCCTATCGAGATCAACGTGATCAAACCTTTCTCCCTCGTACATTAACATGTGCATCATGGCGAACAAGCCAGACTCGGTGTCATTTATAGTTTGATGATGCCAGGCAAACGGATCGACGAAACTGGGAACGCCGGTATGTCTTTCCTCCGTTCTTCTCTTTGACCCTCGACTCCACGTAGTCGCTCATGAGGCTCGCCCCGGCGCGAGGCAAGAACGTCAAAAGTGAGATTGTAAAAGCGGTGACCCCACTTTTAGTTGTTGAACATAATTACAATTTAATTCCACTTACAACAATGTGACCAGCTTTGCATATCTCCGATTGCCGCGGACTTGAATAGTACTTATACCCGTAAGATCAATCGTCCTAGAATTAAAGTTGATACACACACATGCATAATGGGCTTCAATCTTAATGGGTACGAAGATTAAATCACCTTGAAGTGAAATCATCCCACGATCGGTTCGGAATACGTCCCACGTATTGTACAACCCTGTCGGTGTCCGGTGTTTGTTGGACGGGGTCGCACAAGGTTCAAGATTATTTCCTGTTCAAGTAGCAAGTATATGTGTGAGGATACCAAGTGGAGTTATAGGGGTTGTGCATTGGAGTTGCACAAGAACTCTTATAGCATAATGAAGAATGCCCGAGTTCATATCGGTTGTTAATAACTCCTCAAAACAAAATGTTTAACTCCGTAAGGTGAATGTATAACTTTAGACTTAATTTCCACTTTGTGAAAGTTTTAAAGAGGGTATGTGCAACTCTTATAACATATTAAAGGGATTGATTAGGACCATACCATATGACGGATACCGAAGAAAGACGAACGAAAAAGCCCGCAATCCTCTGCCTCCAATCGATTAAGCAACAAGGACCAACACTCAATCACTTTTTCATCCATTGGCGTCTCGGGGAGCATAGACAACATTTTCAACCTATTAATTGTTCCGTGCCGGCCATAACTCACAAGTGGTTCACCGTAGTTCGACAAAGCAGAGTTAATCGTGCTATAACGTATACTAAATGGGAAGGTAATCGCTATTAAAATGACCGCATAACTTCACCGGTGAAACGTATAATCAGCTTTAGGAATGTGTAACCCCATTAACGATATTTATAACTTCAGTGATGAAACATATAACTCCATGTATCACTCTAGGTATAACTCCAGGCCTCTAATGTATAACTCCAAAGTATATATTGTACAACTCGACCATACCACTTGTAAAACTCTACTCAAAATACGGTAGAATTCCCAAAGATGGAAATGTGTCTATATTAATAAAACTTAATATGATAAAAAAATAGGATTTTAAACAAATTTTACTCATTTGGAAATTTGTAGTCATCAAGAAAACGTAGTCACCACTTGTTTGCGATACACCGGGATGTCCCTAGTTAATGCCTTGTTCATCTTCATCATCTTGGCGACCACGGTAAGGTCGGCGTCTAGTTCGCCGACATATTTGGTGCAACCAAGGCCGTCGCCCTTACCCCGGGAGCGGCTATTAACAGCTGAGAGGGCCCGACTGGACGGCGTCCGCCCGAGCTACTTTGGAAGGTGGAGTCGGAAGGTTGAATCGACCTTAGAGCAAGGTCGTTTAGCGTAATCGTTTCTCCGGCGTTTCCAACACCTCTCTTCCTTCCACTTGTGTTGTCGGTGACCTCTGTTTATCACGCACCTCCTCCAATTCACGGTCTTTAAGCTCCTTAAAAGCCGATACCCCGGATAACACATCTTCCCCGTCCACGTTAATGTCACCGAGGACAAGGGTTGCAGCAATTTCCGCTCGCATGAGGTCATTGCTTTCCTCAATCCCTAGGGTACAGTCGAATGGCTCTCCACCACAGACAAAGAACATATGAACCATGACGCATGCAGACCACGGTCATTGGCAGTATGTCCCGCTCCCCCGCGATTGAATTTAATGTTGACAAAAGGGAACCCTTCAACTCTCTTGCCTTTGTCGAGCCCTTTGTAGGCCATATACTTTCCCATTGCATCAGCCTGGCGGAAGTTAGGCAAGGCGTTTAAAAGCGGATTACCAATTAAGAAAACAAATGGAGATAATAATTAATCTAGTCACCAGTTTGATAGGACTTACAGTAATACGCGCAATCCCTCCGTACGGTAATTTCAGAAGATCGTCCTCGTAAGAACGATTATCAAGATACTCGATCTGCTCCGACAGGAAATTTATACAAATGCAAGAGTAATGATCTTCATCACCAGTGCTTACCGGGACGAAAACCTACACACATGCACCAAAAATCTAAGAGTTATAAAACATAATAAGCAGATTAGAGGCATACATATTGTGCGTAGTTGGAATTATACTTTCTATTGCTAGAGTTATACATTATATGAGTAGAGTTGTACAATCAATTTCTAGAGTTACACAATATATTGTTACAGTTGTACATTATGTGCAGTAAGCATTTGCCTGGAGTTATACATTATACTGTATATGCTTACAGTTGTACTTTATGTGCATAAAGTTATACATTCTATGGCAAGAGTTATACATTATATGTCCAGAGTTATGGAGTGAGGTTAGCCACTCATCGAAACTCTAAGCGTATACTGTATAGCTCTACACAAAATAATGTATAACTTCAGTCCTGCAACGAATAACTCTAGTCATTCTGAAAGCTAGAGTTATATAATGTATAACTCTTGCAATAGAATGTATAACTCTAGCCATAAAATATATAATCGTAAGCATATACAAAGTGTAGTGTATAATTCCGTGTATTACTCTAGGTATAACTCCAGGCCTAACTCCAAAGCATATATTGTACAACTCTAAGCATATACTGTTAAACTCTACGAAAATAATGTATCATTCCAGTATGTAAATGTCTCTATATTGATATCTGAGCTCACCATATCGGAGTCCAGTTGGAATGGACTAGGACACGACTCTTGCCACATGTCCCACGCGTAACAAAAGCCTTTTAATGATCAACAACCAAGTTTTTCTTCCCGCCTTGCCAAATTTCAATTGCTAGGGCCTATAAAAATGATAGACGGGGGTTGGTGACTTTGTATCACAAGGTACGTACATGGTTGTCACAAAATAACTTGCGGAGTTCGAGCACACTTACAGAGTGACTTAGGCCAAAGAAAAACAAGCGAACTTGAAACAACAGTGCGGTGTTCGCGTGCGTAAGCGATTGAGTAGCACGGACTCAAAGAAATCGATGACATTTCCTTAACTGCATTTCCGGGCATCAACGATCGGAGATCAATACGCGTTATGCAGTTTGGTGTGGGATATGTGACCAATTGTTCCCTACAAAGGATTAGCAAAATTGAGACACGCAGCAAGGGAATGCATTCATGGCCTGTTTGTCTGTCGTATTGAAATATAGGTAAAACTTATCTTTTACTTACGATTTATTATGGTCGTGGAATTCATCAAATACATAATCCATTACATCCTTCCTCACCCTGAACACCGTCCTGAAACGTTCCTTGTTAAAACGCAACCACTGTGAGCATACGTGTCGGGTCGTTCGGTGCCCCCGCAATCCCGAGAACAACCTAGGTTCTCGTGTACAATGTCCATACACGGAAGGGGGTCGGTGAATGCGCAAGAAGGGATGGTGGATCATGTCACATCGCGCACATAAATAGGGGTGGATGTGGTGCAACCGCTCAACCCTAGCACGGCCGATTTCAACTACCAAACCTTCTTTGGCAAAGACCGATCATTCGCTCCTCAACCCCGCAAATGCCTCATTCACCTCGCCGTGCTCATGAAAGTCGTGGGGATTTCATTTCCAAGACATTCAGTTGAAGGATTCCCCCGGGTGATCTCGCGCACCCTCGACAACATCTACGTTTACTCCCCATTGTTAGAATGTTGTTCAACATTCTCAATTACATCCTTTTTCAAAGTGGCCTGAATGAAAAATAACAAAATTAAACGCCAAACGTATAACTCTGGACATAAAATGTATAACTATAAGCATAAAATGTATAAACTGGCCATATAATGTATAATCGTAAGCATATACACTATAATGTATAACTCATTGTATAACTCTAGATATACCTCCACTATCTAATGTATAACTCTAAAGCATCTATTGTATAACTCTAGTCATATCTTTGTATAACCGTGGTCGTATAATTTGGTTAAGAGTTGTACCAACCGCCGCTACAGCTTATACTACGATTACAAGGCCTCAACATAAGTTTCAACAAGGTTATACTATATCAACATAGAGTTATACACTACCAATAAACAAAAAAAAAAAAACATTGTATAAAAAGTATTTATCGCAAATTAAAAAAATTACCTCGCCACCAGGACCACTCCGTACGCCGGAAGTCCACATGCGCCTTCCTTCATTTCAAAGAGAGAAAATGACACTCCATCAATTCTTGTGTGTCCAAACCCAGTGGGACCGTAGATTTTTCCATCGCCTTTTTCGACGGTTGATTGTCGACAATCTTTCAACATTTTCTTGCAATCCCTCCCCATGAACTTGCTCATGCACCTCATCACCTACCACGGGGCGAGATTCAGCATTCTCTGACCGTCCGTCAGCTTGGCCTACAATGTCTGCTGCTCCTTCATGGTCAGTGTCTGACAATCTTCCACCATTTTCAGCATTTTCATTCAATCCGTCCCCATGAACGTGCTCATGCCCCTCATCACCTGTCCAGAGACAAGCCTCATCGTCCTTTGACGGTCCAAGAGTTTCGTCAATTTCCTCCTCGGTGTAACGCGCCTCCAACAACAGTTCTCTGACAGTTGGGGCGGGGGTGCACACAACTTGATCCTCTTACCCTGGGCTATCGGTGACAACGGCTTAGAAACGATCGTATCACCTCCCACTTCCTCCATAATCTTTGACCATGAAACTGCAATCGATTTCGTTGGTGTCTCGGCTTTGACGGACTCTAGACGTGGCTCAACACGGGGTTACCACCCCGCCACCCGCATCATTGGCGAGACTAGACAGAACTTCACTTATTTGACGCGTAGATGCATCGATTCCGTCAGATTTTTTGGGAGGCTCGGTAACTACCTCTCCAAATGCAGAGCGTTACCCACGTAAACCTTCACCTTTTCGCAACTGCTTCGCTTCAAATGACGTACTTTTGAATCTTTTCACCCTCAAAGAATTCTTGAGAGGCCTGACTAGGATTTAGGCCCGTCGGATCACTAGTTCTGACTTTGATCCGTGCGGTTGCATGTGCGTACCATGAATAGAACACAATAGCGTTCCTTTGCATTTGTAGATAAAGCTCGTGGGTACCACGAATCCAAGAAGTACACTAAGTTAGTTATATTATAATATATGGGTACGTTAAGTGAAACAGTAATCCATCTGCAGAATTATATAATAGTTTGCACTTACATCGATGCCCTAGCTTTCAATTCCTGGTCATCCTCGACGCCCGATGGTAGTTCTATCCAAGGAACTTCTTCTCGAACTTGGGCGGGAGAGAGAGGGTGGGGGTCTGTTAGCAACAGATTGTTTGGGTTCACGCGGGCCACCGAGGTCGCTACCGTCCACACTCCTTCCATAAGAGGGGTCTTGAAGGCACCTTGATACCCGATCTTAGACAAGGTTAAAGTACCCAATCCCCCTTGACCCACCTCAAATTTTACCCTCTCTACAAGCGCAGTTTCATCCCAATGTTTAATCAAAGGTAGATCATGTTCACAAGGCTTACCCTTGTAATCATATCGCTGAAAGTAGCTTATCATGAGGAACGGGATACACCCGTTCAACATTGTTACCCGTTTTTTGATCTACCCCCGCTTTCACCGTCATGTCCAAAATATAAGAGCACCGGTCAAAATGCGGGATGGCTTTAGGATCTTCTACAGCCCTCTTGACTTCCAATCTATCCCGTTGTTTGGGTTGGGTGCGAGGAATGAAGACATACGTAACAAAACAAATAGGCGGCAAAATTGATCGTCCGCCTCCTCGTACTCCATAAGTTGCTTGAAAACTTTCCCTAAGGGTATTGAACTATTCCCTTTGGCCACCCCGTACGCTTGCCGCCATTTATCCTTCAGCTCCTTATTCTCGGGATCGGTGGACCCCTTCTGCGAGCTCACAGGCACCAAAGGGAGAGGGTCGGGTCCAAAAGGTAACAAGAAACATCATGCACGTCATGCTTATCGATCATAAACGCCTTCTTCCGCGAAGCCCTCGAACACATATGACCCGTCGAGAAGGACTCCAAGAACAGTGCGAACGTGTGCAAGTGGGAAGCTGCTAATCTTGAGTTCCAAAAGGCCACCAAACCCAATTTTCTTAACAGCGGACACTTGATCCTCATTAAGCTTTTCAATGACAGAGACAAGTCTTTGAGGTCGACACGAAACCGTTACTTCATGCACCCTCTTTACCCTTGGCTTGGCCTCAACCATCTGGGGAAAAGCAAGGACAACACACAAAATTAAACATACTGTAGTTGCAATTAGAGATATTTGGAACAAAGAAATAGACATACTGTGAATTAAAGTAATACAATAGATAGTCGGAGTTATACAAAATATAAGTAAAGTTATACATTCTGATAATAGAGTTAATCAGAAAATATCAAGAGTTATACATTCTAACAAAGAAAAGTTATTCAAAATGTAATCGAGTTATACAACAAATGACAATTTGATTATAAAAGGGTCAAACTTTGAACCCGAGAATCAGCTCCCTTTCTCAAGATTTTGGTACAACATCCATCCAGTAGCCGACAAACAAAAAAGGGATTGATTAACGAAGCGAGTTATACATATAATAACAAGTTATCTAATGTGTAACTCTAGGCATATACTGTATAACTCCAGGAATAAAATGTACAACTCTAACCAAATATTGTATAACTCCAGTTATACATTATGACACAGGTTATTCAACATGTAATCGTAGTTATACAACAAATGATTTGCGATAAAATGTATAACTCTAGCAATAGAAAGTATAACTCTGGTCATGTAATGTATAACTCTAGTCCTAGATGTATAACTCTAGCAATAGAAAGTATAACTCTGGTCATGTAATGTATAACTCTAGTCCTAGATGTATAATTGTAAGCATATACAGTATAATGAATAACTCCAGAATAACCAGGTATAAGTCCAGGCATCTAATGTATAACTCCAAAGTATAAATTGTATAACTCTAGCTTTATATTGTATATATCCAGGTATAAATTGTATAATTGTAGGCATATATTGTATAACTCTATGAATGGAAACTAATTAAAAGTATAGTCATACATATAACAATTAGAGTTTGACATTATGAAGAAGGAGTTGGTCACGTAATCGAAGAGCTATACATCTAGAACCCGCAGTTATACATCTATGAACCGAGTTATACATATTGCGTACTAAAGTTATACATCTATTAACCAGTTTTTTACATTAATTACCCAGAGTTACAATGTATAACTGTAAGCATATACAAGATAATGAATAACTCAGGAATAACTCCGTGTATAAGTCCAGGCATCTAATGTATAACTCCAAAGTATAAATTGTATAACTCTAGCTATATATTGTATATATCCAGGTATAAATTGTATAAATCGTAGGCATATATTGTATAACTCTATGAATGGAAACTAATTAAAAGTATAGTCATACATATAACAATTAGAGTTTGACATTATAAAGAAGGAGTTGGTCACGTAATCGAAGAGCTATACATCTAGAACCCGAGTTATACATCTAGCAACCAGAGTTATACATATTGCATACTAAAGTTATACATCTATTAACCGTAGTTTTACATTAATTACCCAAAGTGTTATACATATTGAGTACATCTATTAACCAGTTTTTTACATTAATTACCCAAAGTTATACATCTATTAACCAGAGTTTTACATTAATTACCCAGAGTTATACATATTGAGTACTATAGTTATACATCTAGTAAGCAGAGTTAGACATCTAGTAACGTATAAATCAAAATCGAAACTTTTAACCTGGATATCAACTCCCGTGTCAATACTTTCTACAACATCCATCTGTAGATGACAAACAATTGGGATTAGAGTTATACAGATATTTAATTGAAGTTACAAATCATTCTATCAGAGTTATACCAACAACACGAGATTTTTTACCTTCGATTCAGATTTCTTGGAAGATTTCTTGGCATTTTTCTTGGCAAAAACCATTGTTAATTATCAAATGACCTCGAATTTGATCTGCACAACCATAATTAACAATTGAACAAATAAACATCAACAAACCCATAATTGAAAATTGAAAAATCAAATGAACTCTTTTTATGATAGTTTAACAAAGGCAATAATTAACAAAAAAAACAAACTACAAATCACTGAATAAGGAATGGAGAAAATACCTTATAAAAAAATGGAGACAAAGTAGTTTGCACGCGAGTTGGTATTAATTTGTAGTGATGAAAATGGCGTTTGTTAGGATGGAGTTAATTGGTAGTGATGAAAATGGAGTTATCAGAATTGTGAAGAAAGAAAAGGAAGACGAAATGACAGGAAATAGAGGGAAAAATACCCGCAAGTTGTTTTGAATTGTCTAGAAAATGAGGAGGAAAATGATCATTGACTCGATGGACATACAAAGATGTTGCATGCATGGGTTAGTGGGTAAGAGGAGAGAGGTAAATCAAAAATATTAGTTTAATGGGGTTTAGTGGGGTTTGTTGCCAAATCGTGGCCATTGCTTTGCTTGATCCAACCGTCCACATTAGGACTTATGGACTTAATATATGTAAGGACCTTAGTTGATCTCTTCTATATATATATATATATATATATATATATATATATATATATATATATATATATATATATATTAATTATGTTTATCTTGCTTCTTCATCTTGCTTCTTCATTATTTTACTAACTAATTATGCGAACAATACTTAAACAAATAACATAATGGTCGATAAAAACACATACATGCAAAAGAAATAAATAGAAAAAGAAAATAATGACGATGAAACTAACAGTGACGGCGAGATTTACCTGATAAATACAGAACGTAATAGACGATGAAATCAACAGTGACGGCGAGAAGATAAAGCGACGATGAGAAAGAGAGAAAGAGAGAAAGAGAGAAAGAGAGTGTGTGTTTTGTGTTTGTTTGTCTCCTGTGTTTGTGTTTGTGTTTGTGTTTGTGTATTAAGGGTTGTGTTTTGTGGTCTGCAGCAGATTTGTTTGTGTGGTTTATAGTATGGAAGGTATTGACAACGGTTATTAAACAACAACCGTTGTGAAATATGTTTTAACAACGGTTGTAAAAAACACCCGTTGTTAAATAAGTTTTAACAACAGGTTTCAAAAATAACCGTTGTGATTACTTTTCACTAACTTTGCGCCAATTTTGCTCCAAATTATTAACAACGGTTGTGCATGTGTGACCCGTTGTTAAAACTAATAACAACGGTTTTTATAACCATACCCGTTGTAATTGATTTTAGTAAAATTCGCGCCATACATTCTACAACGTCTATTGTGATTTTCGTGAATAATCGTTGTTAAAGGGGCGTTGTAGTTGCCTGGATTTGTAGTAGTGATTAGATTAAAATAATTAGTCTCTCATTATTGTAACAAGAACCCCTATCTTTAATTTCCTTTAATCGAAGTAGTAATCTTTCTTCATCATTAATTTAATTCCTCTTTAGTTTATTCAAGTTCTACAATTCTCATTAGCATACAATTAGATTAGTGGATTGCAATTTGAAGGAAGAAGAGATGCATCCTCCTTATATCAATCAAAGTTTATTCCTTTAATTACTATTGGTATAATCCTTCTTCTTATTTACTTCCTTTTATTTATTTACACGTTTATTGTAGTTTAATTACTTGGATTGTCATTATGTTTGTTCTTGTTATTTTTATGATAAAGTTTCCATCTTTTGTCTCCATTTTCATTAACATGTGTGAGTAGTGTATTTCTTGGGTGGAAGGGCAATCTTGTGTGGTTAATAGGGGTAGATTATTGGCTTGAACAAACAAGTACTGCATGGGTAATTTCTCTTCTATTTGTCATGCATACAAAGTATTTGTGGAAACGTCTCAATGAGAATTCGAGTCAATTTCACTATTTTATAACTTGTTGGGTGAAAGTTTGACTTGTAACTAGATAATTCATGACGATTAGGGGGTCTTGGGTAATTAGAGCAAGAGCTCGATTACTCTTAACCTTGGGTTAGTCTCACATCGAGGGGTGGGGATTTGCTTTTGAATTTACTTTGATTACTTATTAATTTGTACCTTTACTCGACCCTTTCTCTACATGAGTGAACCCAACCACCCTTACTTCCATAATTAGCATCTTAATCAATTTGTCATTGCTTGCTTTAGTTGTAGTCTTATTAGTTAGTTTATCAATCATTCAACTATTGCAAGAACTAAACTAGGAAACAAACGATCAATTTAAGAACCATAATCCCGTCCTTTGTGATCGACCCTTACAATACTACACGACTACTTGTACACTTGCAAGGTTATAAATATAAAATTTGCATAACAATCACAAAGTGTAGGAGGGTAGTTACGACCTCCAACGTACCTTGAGGTACTAATCTTGTTTTCACACAAACAATTATATTCGCTTTGAAATTAAAATGGGCAAATTTAATAGATACGCTAAAAGATTATTCATTATAGTCTTTGCCTGAACGTGAGCAATTATATTAATTGGTAAGTGGTTGTTTAACTTAACAAATAATTTGGGAGAGGCGCTTTTTCCATAAGTTACTGAGACCGCTCTGTTATATTTCTTTGTGTATTTGTCATGACTTGTATTATTGACCACGTACCCATTTTATCTTTATCCATATTTTATCAGTTCATAGTTTTTCATTGGTATTATATCTTTAAACTAATGGAAAACATTGTGACGGTGAAAATGATGAATGCATAATATTTTTTCTCATAATTCATACCTAATTCATTACATATTAGTATAGACCTCGTGCAATACATTCACGGTATATATAGATTTCTATTTTTCATAGTATTATTTATAGATTTTAAATTTTAGTCATTTAATTTTTCATAATTTTGATTCCTGTATTTTTGTTTGACAACAAACTTAAATTACAAAATTAATCAAGAGAATTGAATGAATTATGAAATGTCTATTTTCATGAATTTCTAACCATAAAACTAATAATATTATTTATTAATTTTATTAATAACATAATTTCTACTCGTAACTTTTTAACATAAAATGTCAAAATGGATTATTTTTAGAGTAAATTATAAATAACTCTCTTATATAATCGACTTTTTTTGAAATAACCCCCTTTTATAATTTTTTATTCAAATAACTTCCTTTTAAAACATGTTTTTTGTACAAATCAATGCCTATTTACCGGAATGAGACTTATTTTTGAATTTTTCGTCCAAAAATTCAATTTTTTCCTTCATTTTTCACTTATATAAGATGCTAAATTACTATTCTGCATATTTGCTTACTATGTTATTCTTTAAAATAACACAAACTGACGATTTTATGCTTGATTCTTCTTCGTTCAGAGTGCATGATTTGAGTGTATTATATTTGAGAGAGATTTGAAATTGATCACAAGTTATGAAAACATAGTAGCGATGTAGTTATTACGTTATAAGAACGGTAAATCGATCAAATTATAAAAAATAATTCTAGTTCCAGTGAGGAGGCATTGATTTGTTGAAAAACAAGTTTTATAAGGGAGTTATTTGAATAAAAAATTATAAAAGGGAGTTATTTCAAAAAAGATGACTATATAAGATAGTTATTTGTAATTTATTCTTTTTTTTATCATAAAAAGACCAGAGATAAATATTGTACACAATTGTATAAATTTTGAGTGTTTTAATTTTAAAAATGTCTCAATGTAAAATATTAGACTATTTATAGCTCAATAC
Organism: Silene latifolia; assembly: GCF_048544455.1. Classification (NCBI taxonomy): domain Eukaryota; kingdom Viridiplantae; phylum Streptophyta; class Magnoliopsida; order Caryophyllales; family Caryophyllaceae; genus Silene; species Silene latifolia. The sequence goes on from NC_133531.1 coordinate 34,846,844, forward strand.
ATGTATATCAATAGAAAAGAAAACACAAATTAGGCCCAATTCTAAGACTTAGTGTGTTTAGGCGGTAAAATATTCAACACCTTTTATTCTTGCTGTAGATAGGAGATGGTACCATCATTCATAGAAAATAGTACGGCGTAGTTTTTATTTATAAAAAAATTGTAAAATATTATTGAACTTTTTATTATGGGTTATACTTTTTCGTGGACGTGACTTACTCAATCATGGACATGATTATCAATTTTGTCCCTCTCATTCAGGGGCGTCTTCAAACAAATGGAAGCCCAGTGCGACACGGAAAAATGAGGCCCCAAAATGAATGCACAAGTATATTATACTTCGAGATTTGTATTAAATTTCATTAATGAAAGCTTATAATACGGTGACAAAAGCGGAGGCCCGGTTCCCACGCTCGTGGTTGCCCGTGGCCTTAGACACTCCTGCTCTCATTTCAGCAACCTCTCTCCTTCAACATTTGCCCCAATTCACTTCTCTCTATCTCTCTCTCTAAATATGCAAATTGTAAAATATTATTGAACTTTTTATTATGGGTTATACTTTTTCATGGACGTGATTTACTCAATCATGGACATGATTATCCATTTTGTCCCTCTCATTTCAGCAACCTCTCTCCTTCAACATTTGCCCCAATTCACTTCTCTCTATCTCTCTCTCTAAATATGCAAAATTACAAACATTATAATATTTTCAAAAATAATTAAAATTACTGCCATATATTAAAATTACTTAAAAAAAATATTAAAATTACTAACATATACTCTCTATTATTCACCATTTTATTCCCTACATCCTTACATGAATTATTCGGTTTTCTTCCCTATTTCCTTTTTTGGGTTGATTTGTGTGGTCCAAATTCAATAACAGGTGGAGTGGGGTAGTGTGTTTTGTATGGTTTAAATTCAGTTTGCTTATTTCTTATGCAAAAAGAAAAGGGAAGAAAATGGTGAATAGAAGGGAGTATCAAAATTATTAAAAATAAAACCATTTTTGAGAAGAAAAAAACACCACCACCATCTCTCACACGTACACCGACCCACCTCTACCACTTATTCCTGTCAAGAATATTGGCCTCGTTTGGTTGCCCACCCAATTCATGGGAATTCTAAAATCCCATGAGTTGTGGTTTTAGGAGGTTGTTTGGTTACCCTATTTTTTATAGAATGGGGGAGTTTTAAACTCTATAGGAGTTTTCTACTCCTACATGATGGATAAATTTAACTACCCACCCCCTCATGGTCATTGAAAACCCCTAGGAAACAAACTCCAGCATGAGCAAAGAAACGTATTATTGCAATTAGGGATGGGAGTGGGTCGGGTCCCCGACCCAGACTCTGAGGGTCTGACCCTAATGGGTCGGGTATGGGTCTCATTTTTTCAGACCCAACGGGTATGGGGCGGGTATGGGTCTTAAGAAAATATTTCGGGTCCGGGTCCGGGTCTAAGTTATGAGACCCATACCCGACCCTTAGACCCTTTATTAAAAAAATATATATATATATATCAAAATCACAACTTTTCTGAATTCACACTGGCAGACCGTAGAAACAAAGTAACTAAAGTCTCTTTCTTTCCCTCATCCCATAAAGTGATAAAATTCGATCAAACTCTTTTGACAATACCACCACTCCACCACTTACACAAGGAAACCACCACCCCAACATTGATATGCGACTGGCAACCACCTCTTTAATAGGCGGCGACCGAGAACTACCATTAACGGCAGTCAGCGACGGTCAGATGGAGACGGCTATCAAGTACAGTATTTATTTTAGGGTTCCGAGTTTGATTCTTTCACATGTATTTGGAGGTAAAATTAATTTAGGTCTTCTTTGTCTTTCTTAATCTCTTTGGTATGTATCTTGGATTTGGTAGTGTATAATAGAGATTAATAAACTAATAATGTTAAAGTAGTATGATTTTTTTTAATATTATAGACCACATAGCTGTTAATCCTATTATTAAAGTGGCTAAAACTCGGACCCGCGTGTAGACCCAGACCCGACCCTGACCCATAGGGTCCGGATATGGGTCCTCAAATTTTAGAGCCTTGCAGGTTTGGGTCGGATATGGGTCCAATGGAAAAATCTCGGGTCCGTGTCCGGGTCTGGGTGGACCCTACCCAGACCCTACCCATTGTCATCCCTAATTGCAATTCATGTGAATTTCGATGTAGGAATTAAATTCACGTGCATTACAATTAACACATCAATTTAATTCATGTATGAACCAAACAAGGCCTTTAGTATATGTTAATATTCCTATATATTTTTTAATTATCTTTCCCTTATTCTCTCCCTATTTGGTGGTAGTGTATCCTCTTATTTAGCTAACAATATTTGTGTGCTCTTCGGTTGTTGTTTATTATAATCGGCTGCCTTGAGAATTAGGTTTAGAAGCTCTCTTTGTTATTGTACTATATAAACATTGTAACCTATTTGCAATTATTATACAAGAATCATTCAAACTTCTATATGGTATCAGGATTAACGATCCTCTACCTCGCTTCCTCTCCGTATTCTCTGCTTTACTCACCATCACGCCCTCACCACGAACAAAGATCTCATAATCCCGAACAAAAACGATCCCACAAATTCGCTTACATATCTCAACTTCAATAATTGCATTCAACTGAAAGAAGCACCAACCTACCGTCAATCGGAGTTTCAGATCCGTTCCATACTTAATGTGTAACACCCCCATATACCAAGGAGCCATAACAAGACCTTCCCTAGCATATAAAGGCGTTACCATCTCGGTTGCTTGAGGAAAGAAATCATCAAAAGTCGATAAAAGAACATTTATAATTTATTACAAGTGATTAAACCAAAACTACTGTTACAAAAGATACAACTCAACATCCTTATGTAAACTATCTTTGTCGTAACTTGTGAAAGACCCATCCCTGCCAAGACTCCAGCTAACTTCCAAGACATCACCTGTAAGACCGACTGTTCACCATAAGGGATCACGGCAGACACAACAAAAGCAGACAAGAAACAACCACACAAGGTCAGTAACTGAGGAAAGACACAACATCAACAACCAACATACTAGAGACGCAACCAAGCACACACGCAAGCCACAACTACTCCAACTAATCACCGTCACCGACTGTCCACTTAACCAGCCCTGCCAGTGGAGGACCGCAGCCGTACCCACCAAATCCCCGCTCATAAAACCGAGCGACAAACCCATGACCATTAATGTGCACATCCCCTCCTGTAGTTCCACAGAGGGCGAATCAAGGGCGTGAAGCCACTCCCGCAAGTGACTCCACTCAGCCAGGGATGCGCCCCTAATATCACAGACAGCTATACAACAATCACAAACACGTCAACCGAGATAACACAACACCCACCGATTATCACAATCTATCAATCACACCGACACAACATCAACCGACTCACATCAAAAAACACACCAGACAACCAACAGTACTGAGTAGGCGAACCTACCTTTAGCCAACCGTAGCGATTCCTTGTTCAATCACATGACATCAACCAAGCAAGCAATACACCTATACAAACAGTACAAACACCTATTACCATTACTATAACCCTACAAGAAACAACAACGATAATGATGACGATGATGACATACCTATGCATAGAATATCGGCGTCAAGACCGCTACCCGACTCAAGCAACCTATCCCCAAGGCACAAGCATCCTCAAAGGCTCCAAGGGAAGAGGTTATGGTGAAGGGAATGAGAAAAGGCGACATCTAGGTTTGGAGGAAGGAGGTGAAAATGATTTGCGATTCTACCAAAACACGATTATAAATCCCCGCTGGAAAGACGCTACTCGATCGAGTAACTAACTTAATCGAGTACTCAAGCTACTCAATCGAGTAGCCTCGACTAGATCGAGTACCACCCATTCAAAGCTTATCATGACACAAGATACCTCTCGTAGGACTTCCCAAAGGCCAAGACATGTTGCTAAGGTCGGTCACGTCAGTCAACGGGTCCCTAAAAGGACGGATATTACATAATGGCCTCGAGTTGTTCTCGTATTTGGATGGCAACCTACCTCATTCTCCACAAACCACTGTCCACAGCCCCGCCTACTCTACGTGGTGCCGTCAAGACCAACTCCTCATTGAAGCCCTCACCGGTACACTCACATCAAGTGTTTCCTCTCTTATTATTGATGCCCAAACCTCTCACGAGGCTAGGGATATCCTTGCTCGTACCTATGCCAACCCCTCTCGATGACACATCCTTTGTAATACCCGCCCTGTTAGGGACCCGTTGACTGACCTGTTGACCATGTGAGGCTCTTATTAAGGGAGACAAAGGGAGACTATGATGTCATCATACGTGTTACTCGAACTAGTAGGTGTCACTCGGCCGAGTAGCTGAGGTACTCGGCCGAGTATGTACATACTCGACCGAGTACCTCGTCTGACAGCGCATTATTATAAAACGCGGCGACTAAAACATAATTCATTTACGATATTTCATTTTAAACATTTCTCAACCTAATATCTCTCTCTCTCTCTCTCTCTCTCCCCCCCCCCCGATTCTCTCATCTCACTTTAAACATATTGGGTAGCCTTGAACACTAATCCGGGAAAGGAGACGGTCTATGCATGAGGTCATCGAGTCGGGTTGTCGCCGCCATCGACATCGGTTGTTCTTCAAGGTGAGTTTGTGAATAATTGTGTATTTTGCAGTAGACCTTAAATAACTTAGTGATAGGGTACAGTTTTTGTTGTAGGATACGATATGGAGTCTTTCTTGACGTGGTGTGATTGATGCGTCCTATGGATTTGCGGAAAGGTGGGGTTTCCCTACTCAGTTTATTGCATAATGGGTTATAAGACGGCATTTGTATAGATTGATTGGTATTATTATTGTGATTATGGTTGATTATGATATCTCTGGTTATTGGTTACTGTTGGTAACGCCATTTTCGGGAGATGATCTTCACACTGAAGTTCGCCCCTTGTGGCTCCCGTCACAAGGGGGATGTGCACATCAATTATCTAGGTTTGCTCATTGCGATGAGCGGCGTTTAGGTGGTACGGCTGCGGTCTCCACTGGCGGAAAGGGTTACCTGTTGCAATGGGTAACCTGGCAGGGCTACACGCTTCGGTGTGTAGTCGGTTACTGGTTACTATTAGATTTTGTAGTATGGTTACTACAGTTTGGATTGGTTTGTATATTGGTTGTATCTCTGTGTTCTCTTATTTTGGTTTTGCAGTTGACTGACCCCGTTTATTTTTTTCAAAACTGTGGTGATCCATTCGAGGATGGTGAGCAGTTGGTTTAGCAGGTATTGGATGTTGATGTGCATGCGGGATATGGAAGGGATCGAGTCATCACGCAATTTTAGCTAGTTTTCGCTGTCACTTTATACTTAGTTGTTCTTTTATTTCTTTTCGGAGTTGTTTTCTTCTTTGGTTATGTTTTGTGTAAACAGTAAGGATACATTTATAAATGTTCTTTTATGGTCTATTTGATATACTTATCTCGGGCAACCGAGATAGTAATGCCCTTACCTATTAGGGAAGGTCTTGTTAAGGCTGCTTGGTAAATGGGGGTATTACATCTTTCAACAAAAAAGACTGCTTCGAATCTATTACCCACTCTGACATGTCCATCACGGACTATATGCACGTTATCAAATCGTGCACTAACGACCTCAAACAACAAGGCAAACCCATAGATCCCGAAGACATCACTGACAAGATGCTTCGAGGGCTCAACCCCGACCTTTACAAACCCATTATGGATGCTGTCTGTGCTCGTGATTCACCCATCTCATTCGATGATTTACACGAGAAACTTATCCAACACGAGCTTTCCCTCAAACACACAAAATCCGCTGCCACCACCAATTTTTCCCCATCTGCCCACTCTGCCTATTCCCGCAATAATAACCGCCAAACCTACCAAAACCATCAGGAATACACCCCCTGTACTATCACCAACACTCCCAGCTCCGACACCGCTAATCCTACTCATAAACCCACCCCGTATACAGGTCTGTGTCACTCTTTTGTGACACCACCGGGTCATGTTGCCTCCGCCGCCCTGACTTCAAAAAGGATTATCCTAATGTCATTTTCCGACCCCCCAATCGTCAAAACCGTTATAATCAGCCTCAAGCTAACACCGTCACCCATACCTCCATCCCTCAACCTAAACCATGGCTTGTCGACACTAGAGCCTCTCATCATATTACCAACGACCTTAATACTCTCGCCCTTTCCTCTGCCTATGATGGAGCCGATGATATGGTCAGCAGTGACGGTTTTTCTCTTCATATCTCTCACATAGGTTTATTCTATATATCAAATAAATCCTTTACTCTCTGTTTTACTAACGTTCTTTATGTTCCCGCTATTTCTCATAATTTGTTTTCCGTTTCTGAGTTTTTTTTTATAATAACGCTATTGCAATTTTCTCACATATCTCTTTTTCTATAACGGCAATTTCGATGGAGCGGTCGTTCTTCAAGGTCATCTTAACAATGGGACATATGAATGGTATCCTGCCTCTTTTCATGCATACCCCGCTGCCACAACTCCTTCCACGAATTGGCATCACAAGCTAAGACACCCGAATAATGCCACTTTAAAGCTTTTAAATTTACTATTTCAATTTCGCATTTCTGATTTTTCTTCCTGTACTCCATGCTTAATGAATAAATGTCACATGCTTCCATTTCATACCTCTTCACTTATTTTGATTCACCTATTGAGCTTGTTTATTCCGATGTTTGGACTGCCCATATACTCTCTCACGATTCATTCAAGTATTATCTCATATTTATCGAATTTCACGTATTACATCTAGCTTTATCCCATCAAAAATAAATCCGACACATTTACAACTTTTAACCGATTTAAAGTTATTGTTGAGAAATGTTGAGCCAGGATAAATCCTACCTGATCAGGAATGAACTAGTGTAACACATGGCCTGACAAGGGCATCATCAGATGGCATAAGTCGTGCCAGGCTAGTACCAGTCAGGGGAGGGATATCAGGTCAGGCAACTTAAAATGCCCTTACCTGATTACAGTTCAACATAGTCTACATTGGATACTACGAATATGAAGTATAACAAATAAGGAAAGGCTATTCCTATTTTCACGGAGAGGCAAGTCCACGAAGCCTACAAAGGACGGAGCACAATCAACAAACAATAAAAGATGTAGAAGCAACGACTGGAGGAAGAATGACTCAACCGGAATAATAGGGCCAGTTGCCCTATTATTTAGCAACGTTCACCATACTTGTAGAAAGAGTCATTTGATCCTCAAAGAGCTACTATAAATAGAAAACAAAAGATCAGAAATAGAAACAACACATGCATACATCTACTCTTACTCTATCATCATAATTCTACAATTGTGCTCAAGATTATAGAAAAAGTCATAGTAAAATCTCGTCCTAGCTTGGTACCCGTGGTTTTTTCCCAATTCAAAGAATTTTTCCATGTATAAATTATTGTGTCAATTTCATTTTTTTTATATTGTTATTAGCATAATCCATCCATGCAATAATTAGAGCTAGATCACCCTGCAAACATATCCCTGGTACGAATTTCTCCCTTGCGTGAAATCTTGCTAAAAGAAGAGATATTTCAATTTACCTATTAAACAGTTTTATTCCGACAATGGCTCCGTCCCTGTGCCCAACACAAATTGGATAACGGATCCGTTCCTTGCGTTTTTATTGGTTATTCAAACACGCTATCTGCCTATTTTTGTCTTGACCTGTCTACAAATTGAATATATACATCACGCCATGTTCGTTTTGTAAAAGATGAATATCCGTTCACTACACTCTCCTTCGCTGTTATTTCCCTTCCCATGGACTCTCGCACCTGGTGCACCCTCTCCCTACCCCTAGTATTATCTCCAGTGTTTTAAGCTGATATCACCACCCTTGTGCATAAACCCCTCGTCACCGCTACCTCCCCCGAACTCTTCCCCCGACACCAACCGACATACATCCCCTGCCACTACCCCCTCTTTCTCTCCATCCCACGTCACTCAACTTGGCAGAAATGCATCTCCATCCTCTTTTGACTCTTTTATTCGTCCCCTCCACCACCCCCTCCCCCACCACCGCCTCCCCATCATGCCACTCACCTCTCGCGCAACATACGAAAACCCAACCCCAAGTATGCTAAACTAGCTACGACCCACCCCCCCCCCCTCCTGAGTCCACATATCACACTTAATACCGTCAAACAAGCCCATATTGACCCTTAAATGAGGGCTACCACTATTGAAGAACATAAGGCATTAATACGGAATGGAACCTGGGCTCTCGTTCCCAAATCGTCTAATCAAAATATTGTTGGATGAAAATGGGTATTTCGAATAAAATATAATTCCGATGGTACTCTCAAACAACACAAAGCATGATTCTAGCTAAAGGCTTTCATCAGCGACCCGATATTGATTATTCGGAAATCTTTAGCCTGGTTATCAAGCCCACAACGATCCGTCTTTTGCTATCTCTTGACGTGAATCAAGGTTGGTCTCTCTGTCAAATTGATATTAATAATGCTTTTCTTCAAGGAACGCTCTAAGACACCGTTTACATGGCTCAATCGCGTGGCTTTGTTGACCCCACGAAACCTGATCATGTGTGCAAACTTTTAAAAGCGATTTATGGTTTGAAGCAAGCTCCTCGGACCTGGTATGTTGAAATCAACACCTATCTAATTCAATATGGCTTCCATAACTCCATATCAGACTCGTCGGTTTTTATTTATATACATGCCTCAGTCCATCTTTATGTCATGGTCTATGTTCACGATATTATCATCACCGGTCCAACCGGTTTTCTCTTAAGGATCTCGGTCCCTTATCGTATTTCCTTGGTATTGAAATGACACCCACTGCCTCAGGTCTTCATTTGAATCAGTCAAAATATATATCCGACCTTCTTGCTCAATATGATATGGCCCGTCTTGTTTCCACCATGATGTCCATTGAATTTTCGCTTATCAAACAACCTGACAAACCCATTGAGGATGAATCCACATACCGTGCCATCATTGTCAGTCTTCAATATCTCTCTTTAACCCCCCGCCCCCGCGTCATTTCTTACTCAATGAACAAGCTTGCTCAGTTTATTACTCACCCTACGGTTGATCATTGGTAAAATGCTTACTTCGATTTCTCAATGGCACTTTATATCATGGTATTTAGCTGCATCATGCCACTCCTATTTGTCTTCGTGCCTTTTGTGATCCCGAATGGGGTGGCTACAAATACGACTACGTTTCCACATTCGGTTGTATTATGTATCTCGATCGGAACCTCGTCTCTTGGTCTTCCAAGAAACAAGAGATGTCTCTCGCTCTTCCACCGAGGCTGAATTTCGATCCGTTGCCGACACCATTGCCGAGGTCTTATAGCTTCGTTCTCTCTTGGTTGAGCTCGACATTGCTATCTCGAAACCACCTGCCATTTATTGTGATAACCTTGGTGCCACCCACTACTCCGCCAACCTAATCTTTCACTCTCGTATGAAACATCTTGAGTTGGCTTTCCACTTTGTGCGTGAACAAGTTGACTTGGTACTATTCACGTACAACACGTCTTAGGTGACGATAAGCTAGTGGCATCCTTACCAAGCCTCGTAACCACCCCATACTCCAAGTGCCTTACGGGACCATTTAAAGCATGAGAATGCTACCATCTCGATTACTCCGAGGCAATGTATATTAAATAGACAATAAAGAAACGTACTTAAATAAATAAGTTTAAAGTTATACAAATCCAAATCCCAAAAGCGATAAAGTAAATACAATCTGTTTCTCAAAACTGTCAATCCAACTAAAATAAAAATAGTTCATGACACAGCGGAAGACTTCTAAACAGCTCGTGGTGACTCAACCTATCTATCCCATGCGCATAAACTCATACATGCTCAATAACTACTCACCATCGCCGAATGGATCACCACAATTATTATAACAATTAAACGGGGTCAGTACTGATTACACAAACCATACAACAAAAGCAATACAACAATCCAATCAGACCAAACCAATCTCCATCATATCGCGACACACTTGATTACACACTAAAGTGTGTAGTCCTGCCAGAATACTCTTCGAAACAAGTATTCCACACTAACAGTGGGGGACCGCAGCCGTTCCCACCTAAGCCCCGCTCATCTCATCCGAACGATAAACCCAGATTCCTAAATATGCACATCCCTTTTGTGGCGAGTTCCACGGAAGACGAATCAAGGGCATGAAGCCACTCCCGCAAGTGGCTCCATACAGCCGAGGACGCACCTCGCAAACCACAGACAGTTATACAACCAACAATACAATCAAACATTATTCAATTCAATACCGATATGATATACAACAACCACAATAAACAATTATCAACAATGCCATGTAAACAATACTGAGTAGGGAAACCCTACTTGGAATAGCAATCACACGATGATGAGACGGGTTTATTACGGTATATGAGTGTCTATTTAGGTGATTATTATTGGGAATAAGTGGAGATTTAGAGAAGTAATTGTATAAATTCTCATGCTTTAATGTTGATTATAATTGAGAATAATTAAGCGGAATTATTGAGTAATGGATCATAGGAGTGATTTGGTGATGAGTTGGATTTAAGACATTTGGTGTTGACAACATGTTTTGGCCCAACAATAGACAGGAAGAGCAAGTCAACAGGAAAAGAATAAATACGAAGAATTGGACCAGAAAATGGCGCGGGTCGCGGGGAATGGCGTGGGTCGGCTTGCTTCGGTCAGCTCGAGGACGAGTTTCATGCTTTATTTCGTACTTTCCTAAACTTGATTACTTTATTATAATTATATTATTATTATTATTATTATTATTATTATTATTATTATTATTATTATTATTATTATTATTATTATTATTATTATTATTATTAGTTATTTTTATTAGGTTAAGTATCAAGTTCATATTATTCTATTTTATCATTCATTCAACTAGTAATTGGGAAAAGATCTCTTAGAACCCTAATTACTTTTGCTTAGAAATTATGAGTAACTAATCTTCCTTTACTTGGATCAACAATTGAAGCTATCGACTAATTAATTGTGAAATTGTTCTTTCTTTCTTTATTTCTAAAGTATTGTTTATGTCTCTTGCTCATATCTTATGATTATTGTTTCTTTTTGCTAATATGATCAATTAATAATTATTTACTTTAATCTATTGCAAGCTTAGATATTGAATGTGTAATTGTTCAATTATTCTACACTAAGTAGCAAACCTTACCCTAATAATTTGTATGTATTTCATCGTTATTAGGACGAAGTAGAGACTAAACATATAATTCGAATCGTTAATCGCATGTGTTAAAGATTGTTATCTTTATACTTCCTTGAATTGTTAATCTTTTGTTGTTGGATTAAATCTAGACGCTTGGCTTTGATTATTCAATAGTTAGGGTCTTCTAATATCGCGTTTCGAGTTAGTTGACTAAACTTAAGAGGAAGGGGAAACTTGTATTTCCACAATAAAGTACTTGAGAGTAATTGAATTAAAGACAATCGAAGACCAATTAGTTTGTTGATAGCGGATGTTTGTTGACCCAAGACCTTTAGTCATCTGAATTAATCATCTTTATTACTTTGTCGTATTAGTCATTAGCTTATTCAATCAACACCCCCCTTATTATTGTTACTTGTACTCTTTACTTTTTACACATTAATTACATCGCCTTCCTTATGGGTTCGACACTCGACTTACCTCTACTATATAGTTAAGGTAATCGGACTTTATTACTTATTTTTGGGAGCATACAACTTCGCTCACCAAATTTTGGCGTTGTTGCCGGGGAAGGCATTAGTTAATTTTTGTGTTTTAAAGTATAGAGTCTTAGTATGTTTTTTTTAGCTTAGTTTACTTGATAGATAGCTACTAAATATTTTCCCCAATATGAGAATGAACTATTTTATAAATATTTCAATAGGTTACATGAATATGTTATAATATGTCGTCATCCTTATCAAAGATGGGAGCTTTGTCATGTAATTTATAATGGTCTAAATAAGGAGACTCTTGGGAATGTTCATTTTTTAAGTGGGGAAATTTCATTAATGGGTTAAGCTATGAGGAAAAGTGGGAACTTTTTCAATATTTGGCTCATGACACTGTAGAATGGGAGCGATACAATTCACTTCCTATACAACCTCAACCTCTCTATTCTGGTACTTTGAATTACCATGATAACTCACCTATGTCTACTGAAGACATGATACGTGCTTTAATGGCTGATGTTAATTCTTCTTATGCTAATATTACTCTTTTTCCATGTGAGACTAACCTAGTTAGTAAAGATTTAGAGGACCGAGTTGAACAAGTTGTTAATAAGCTTGATACGCGTGTGACACAAGAATAACTTGATTTTTATTATATTAAGTGGCAAGATGAGCATGTTGAGAAATTTCATGACCCCCTTCCCCTTGAACCTGTGAAACACTCGTATAAAGAGAGTTATGTCGATAATGATGAATATGGTTTTTGGGATGAAGATGATGAGGAGGATTGTTATAATTTGACACATTCATCAACCCCTCCCTATGTTTTTATGCCTATGGACTCCTCTTGTAATATTATTGAAATGACACATTCTAACGATGATACATTGATTCATAATGATTTGAGTGATGTCTTGAGCTTTGTTGATTCTTCAAGTGTGAATATTGAGAATGAGCAAGAGAGAGTTGTGGTTGAGGAGGGTGAAGTCGACGAGGTAGAACTCGAGGTTCCAAGTTTTGTTCGAGATGATCATTCCATGATTGATAATTTGGGAGATCTATTACCTGTTAGAGAATCTATGTTTTTAGGGAATGATGTCATGATTGCAGGTTTCAAGGAGAGAATAAATGAGGTAAAAGAGGAGGAGTTAATTGAGTTCTTCCCTCAAAAGGAGGAACCACTCACGGCTCGTCTTAAGGAGCTACACCAATTAGTTCTGAATGCTCCTTATATCTTATCTTTCTTTTGTTTGGTTTTTCTTAGACCCAGGTCATCATACAAAGAACCACATCGTGACAACGAAGCTATTTTTGAACAACGTAGAGGTTTGAAGAATCACTACTTATATGCTTGTACCTCTTTTGTTCAAGAATTGTTACAATTGATATTTTGTTATTATCATTCATCTAACTTGGTTGCGAGCATGTTTGATAAACTACTCAGTGCATTAAGTTGTTCCGCAATTGATAAGCCATTGAGTTGAAGCAGATTCTTAAAAGGTACTTTCTAGACTCTTACTTAAGTCGGGTGGTTTACCACTCCGCGAGAGGTCGAGCCAACGACATAAAACAACAGCGCTTCTGGGAGGCAACCCATAGATTTGTGTGTTCTTTTTGCAAAAAAAAAGTGAAAAAAAATTGAAAAATCGAAAGAAAAAAAACAATCGAAACCGCCTTGATTTTGGTGTTAGCGACATATGAAGGGAGTTTGGTTGGGTAGGACAATGGCTAAAGTGTGAAGAAACAACGGTGTGTTGTTGTGGGCACCTTGCTAATGCGATTCGATGGATTGTTAATTTGGTGTAGAGGAGATTAGGATTGACCATGTGAGCTCGGAGTTGTAGGAGTATTTTATTTATGTGCAATTTGTTTCTGGCACATATGTTTTTAGAGCTACTTGGTCATCTGTTAGGATTGGAGTGATAAGGGGCGTTAGTCTTCTTTGGTTACTCTTGTCTTTTGTTGGCCTTGTTGTTAGTGTACTTTATGGAGGATGCTAATGGCCAAGTGTGGGGTAGAGATGTGGTGCTTGGATTGCTCTATTCCACGAGGTGTTGAGGATTGACATGTCTATTGAGTCGTCTGGCGTTTTCTCCATTGAGGTTTGTTCTCCTTTTCTCTTTATTGTGTCCTTGCAACATTGAGGACAATGTTTCATTCAAGTGTGGGGAGGGAGAATCGTTCCGGTTTGTACACCTTTGTAATTGTGTGATGTGTTTATTTCAGTTATTTATTTCAGCAAAAAAAAAAATTGAAAAGGAAAAAAAAAAAGAAAAAGGATGAAAAAAGAAAAAGAATGAATCCCGGCTAGGTGAAAACCCGAAAGGGAGCCTAGGCAATATTGGGATGTGTCCAAGGACGGAGTGAAAACCCGAAAGGGCGCTCCAGGTAAAATGAAGAATCGAGTTGCGTGCCACTGAGAGTAGAATGAGGTTAAAAAAAGATAAGTTAGAGTGAAAACCCGCAAGGGCGGGCGTTTTAGGCAAAATGAGAGATTTAGGTAAAAGAAAAGAATTCTTCCAATACTGTTCTATCTCTCCTTGTTGTGTTGAAGACCGTATGGTAAGAGTTTCATTGCGTTTTGTTAGCTTCCATATACTTCTGTGGATCGGTGTTGGTATGAGCTTCTATATATCCTTTGAGTTTACTCGAAAACGAGTAAAGATCCAAGTGTGGGGAAGTTGATGAGACGGGTTTATCACGGTATATGAGTGTCTATTTGGATGATTATTATTGGGAATAAGTGAAGATTTAGAGAGGTAATTGTATAAATTCTCATGCTTTAATGTTGATTATAGTTGAGAATAATTAAGTGGAATTGTTGAGTAATGGATCATAGGAGTGATTTGGTGATGAGTTGGATTTAAGACATTTGGTGTTGACAACATGTTTTGGGCCCAACAATAGAAAGGAAGAGCAAGTCAACAGGAAAAGAAGATACACGGAGAATTGGACCAAAAAATGGCGCGGGTCGCGGGGACTGGCGCGGGTCGAGCGTGCTTCTGTCAGCTCGAGGACGAGTTTCATGCTTTATTTCGTCCTTTCCTAAACTTGATTACTTTATTTTTATTATTATTATTATTATTAGATTATTATTATTAGTTATTTTTATTAGGTTAAGTATCAAGTTCATATTATTCTATTCTAACATTCATTCAACTAGTAAGGGAAAAACTCTCTTAGAACCCTAATTACTTTTGCTTAGAAATTATGAGGAACTAATCCTCCCTTTCTTGGATCAACAATTGAAGCTATCGACTAATTAATTGTGATATTGTTCTTTCTTTCTTTATCTCTAAAGTATTGTTTATGTCTCTTGCTCATACCTTATGATTATTCTTTCTTTTTGTTAATCTGATCAATTAGTAATTGTTTACTTTAATCTATTGCAAGTTTAGATATTTAATCCGTAATTGTTCAATTATTCTACACTAAGTAGCAAACTTTACCCTAATAATTTGTATGCGTTTCATCGTTATTAGGACGAAGTAGAGACTAAACATATAATTCGAATCGTTAACCGCGTGTATTAAAGATCGTTATCTTTATTGCTTCCTTGAATTGTTAATATTGTTGTTGGATTAAATCTAGACACTTGGCTTAGATTATTAAATAGTTAGGGTCTTCTAATATCGCGTGTCGATTTAGTTGGCTAAACTTACGAAGAAGGGGAAACTTGTATTTCCACAATAAAGTACTTGAGAGTAACTGAATTAAAGACAATCGAAGACCAATTAGTTTGTTGATAGTGGATGTTTGTTGACCCAAGACCTTTAGTCATCTGAATTAATTAGAGTTGACCATCTCGGGGCCGACCGCGCCGGCCCGGCCATCCGCTATCGTAGCGGGCTTGGACTCCTAAAATATTTTAAAAAAATAGTTAATGGACAAGTTTAAGTTGGCCTGCTAATTTAATGGGCAGATACAAATATGTCGATGGGTAGTCCGCCAAGCCCATTAAAACTTTTAATCTTAAAACTTTTTCCTTTCTGAATTTCATAAAATAATCAATATCTATCTATATTATTAAAGGAAGCTTTTTTCGAGCGATTACAGAGAGTCCAACCTTTCCGAACTACTAAAATTATTTATTCAATAAATATACTGTGTTATTATCTAAATAGAATATACTATTGATGCATATATGTGAATATCAATCCGTAACACAATAACAGTATTTGGCACATACCTAAAGACTTCACGAGGAGTAATTAATGATAAGATTATGGGTGTTAGAGTTTGACAAGGAAAAAACCACGACAAGCAGCATATAAAAAACCACGACAAGCATAGGCACTTACTTGTGAGAATCTACTTTTAGGCCGTGCATCGCACGGGCATTAAATCTAGTATATATATATAAAAGAGGCTTTTTTCAGGCATTGGGAGAGACTCCAACTTTATTAAATCACTTATTTAATTTTTCGATATTAATATCTACAATTATATCTCAACAACTATATATTTATTTATTTATCAAAACAAAACAAACTTTTATCAAAACAAAAAACAAACTTTTATCAAAACAAAACAAATTTTATCTTATTGAGATGATAAATGAGTATTTGTGTACGTACCAAATACCAAACTAAAGTTAACAATATTAAAAAAATCAAGATAAAAGAGTATATATATGATATGAGGGGGGGGAGAAAGGGGCAGGGTGTGTCTATGATGATGAATGACAGTACGGCTGTGCAGGAGTTTCAGGAAAAAGAGGTGAGTGGAGACCAGGAGAGAGAGGAGGAAAGGGAGATAAATCAAAGAAAAGACCAGACCAATCAATAAATTACAATTCATTAACTAATTGAGTAGAATACAACTTAAGTCAAGGTTTGAATAGGATTGCATCTAAGAGCAACTTTTCGTACAACAGCTATGATACACAGTGGTAGTCGATACTCGAGGAACGAAGTAATGTCAAAACTCCAAAGAGAAGAGCTTTCTTTGTGAGTCGTGGATCGAGGTTCTTAACTAAGAACCAATCATTATGTTCAAGGTTCACTGCTCCTACTGACAAAAACAACTGCATAGAAAATTTGCAACACAATGGATGAGTGTTGCAACGGTATTAATCTACTACACACGGTGCAAGTTTTGTTACAATATTTACATTGCTTCTTTCGAATTTTGCATCGGCCGTCTCTCATCTCTTCCAAACACAATTCTACATTTATATGTCTTTGAGTTCCTAACTAAATAGAATTACAACTATATATGAGTACATTGAGAAGTCTTAAACTACCGATTGCATGCGAGTTTCATAGATGAAGGAACAATTTGGTGTAAGGATAAAGATTGATGTATACTTGTATATGTTTTAAGGATTAGCAGGAAGAATACAGGAGAACGAAAGAAAAAAGAGGTATTATAATAAGGGTTTATTCATCTGTCACAAGAAAGTTGATTGAAATTGAAAGTATATGAGACAGTAAGGGGGGACGTGGCGAAATACTCGCCAGCTGTCACAATACATTAACATCAAGAAAAAATTTAAAAGCAAAAGCAACTGAATAAAATTATAAAACCATTTGCAAAATCCCTCTTTCATAGATTTTGCAGACACTTGCAGGTACTTTCTTAATCGATTAATTTTCTTAATTTAAATTATTTGTTTCATTTTAGCAGATTCAAATCAAAACCCTAAAAACAGTTAATTAATACAAAAAAGGTATTATTCTTTTCAATTATTTTCGCAAATCATGAGATCAAAATTTCTGCAACAAGTGAAATTAATTCTCTTTTCTGGGTACTTTTTAGATTTTTGATTGGTAGTGAATTGAATTTTGATTATTTTTTTTCAATTGATTTTGTGGAGCAATACTTGAGAATTGATTAATCTTTATAATTTTGCAAACTGAGTTGATTAATCTTTATAACTTTGTGGAGTTGATTTTGTGGAGCACTTGCAGAGTTGCAGGTACGTTTCAAGTATGTATGTCACATTGTCACGAACTTACATACTTGAGAGTTGATTAATCTTCATTTGTGACGGGTATATCCGTCGCAAGTTTGTGATGGGCCAAATACAATCCACATGGGACAGTCGTGTATAACCCACAAAACCTTACAATTGACCACGCTCGAGCCTTTCTCACCTCCTTGAATAAGACTATGATGGATTTGGTACCACAAGTTGCAAATAGTACGATAAAGTACGGGACTAAAGAAGCTAACGTTACGAACTCCCAAAAATTGTATACCTTGGGACAGTGCACGCCTGACCTAACATGGAACGGTTGTGGCCGGTGTTTAAGGATCGCCATCCGTCAATTCCCAGACATGCTCGGCGCACGAGTTTTGCACATATGTTATTGTAGGAGTATGTTGTAGTCATTTTAATTATAAAGAGTCCATCAATACCTAAGGCATGCTCCCATAGTCCCAATGGTTTTTAGAAAGCATCTCTTCAGAGAGGCCGCCCTTTTACACAAATTATAGTATAAGACGGTCTTACTCTGCGAGACGGTCCCCATCTGCAAAAAAATTGTTCATTTATTACTAATAAATAGGTTATGTTTTTTCATTATGGGACCGACTTACACAGTAACTACGGGCTCTTTTATTATCTCTTTTATTATCTGGCATAGAAAAGTAGAAATTAAAAATTGATTTGATAGTAAAAAACAAAAAAAAAATTCTAAGTGCCGGACCAACAGAGTCCAAGTTATAAGACTATGTGCAAGTAAACAAGCATGAGTCTTAGTTTTACGATATATGAGAAAATTGTGCAAATCCCATGTGTTATTGTTTGACATAGTTATTTAGTTTAAAATTTAATTTCGAAAATTTGGGAAAACAGGACAAAGTACATTATTTGAGTAATTGAAACACAACTGTTACGTATCATTTAAAATGATAATAAAAGGTCCATAAAAATTAGAGGAAAGACAAATTTGAAATCCGTACAACGCACGGACACAAAATTTAGTTTCAAATAAAGGGATGAATTATGGAGTTCAGTGGATCGGTGTGGTGTCCAAAGACATTCTCTCAAATCTCAATCCTAACTCGTAAGCCTTAACTCCTAATTCTCAAATCAAGAGATAATTAACACTAAAATTCAAACCCATTCATATCCCTTCTTAATGTCTTTCTTCATCCTTATTTCCTAAACAGCCAAACCCTTTTTTCAATTTTCGTTCATCAATTCCCAATCTATCTCAAAGTTAATTACCCCAAACTTTCTGTAGATCTATCAAGGTATGTATGGGAAACAATTTCTATGTGTGTTCTCAAACTTGCGTACAATAATAATTTGATGAATGAAATTAATGATTATGGAATATGGGCATAAGAAGCACAAGAATAGCAGATACATTTCAGCCGTATCTAAGTTTTTGTAAGAGCTTTTTTTTTTTTTTTTACGTAGTAGAGATTAGCAGCTTCTTTTATGTTTTAGCTTTTTATGTATTAACTAGTTTTGTTACCCGTGAAAATCACGGGTACTTTTCTGTCTCGCGTTGTTGATTTTCTTTTTTTTTTTTTGTTCATAAATTTACATATCGCCTTTAAAAATGGCCGTAGTTAATTAAAAACCTTTGTAGTAATATAATCTTAAAACGCGGACAATAAAATTGTTAGAGTTAGGCCCTGTTCTTTTGGACTTAATTTCAGTTCTAATAAGTTGATTCGATTCGACTCCATTGATTGATTCAAACTCAATTCAATTGATTCGATTGATTGATTCATTTTGATTCGGCTCAATTGATTGATTCATATTAGTTTATTTTGATATCACTATTATTATTCTTATTGATATCATTATTATTTTTATATTAGTGTATTTACTATTATTATTATTATTATTATTATTATATTATTTTTATATTTATTATATTACTATTATATATATTAATAATTAATTCGTATTGTTTATATTATTATATTTATATTTAATACATTTATTATTATTATTATATTATATTTATTATTATATTTATTATTATTAATATTATTCATAACATATTTATTATTATTATTATATTAATAAGTTATTATTTAATATTTATTATTTTATTAATATACTCATTATTATTAATATTATTAATCACATATTTATTATTATTATTATTATATTTAATATTATTATGTTAATAAGTTATTATATTAGACCTATTATTATTATATTATTATTATTATTATTTATTTTTTAGTTATTATTATTAATAAATTATATTATTATTAATAATGTTATCATTTATATTACTAATATATTATTATTATTATTATTATTATTACTATATTTATTATTGTATTAATACTTTACTTTTTATATATCTTATTAGATTATTATTATTAGATTATATTAATATATTATTATTATTAATCGATAATATTATAATAATATTTATTATTATTATTGGTATTATTTTTATTATAATATTTATTATTATTATTGGTATTATTTTTATTATAATATTTATTATTATTATTGGTATTATTTTTATTATAATATTTATTATTATTATTATTATTATTATTATTATTATTATTATTATTATTATTATTATTATTATTATTATTATTATTATTATTATTATTATCTTTTTATTATTATTTGATTTGATTCGATTCGATTCACTCCATTAAGTTCGATTGATTGATTCGAGACAATTTGATCCAAAAGAACAGGGCCTTAGTCATTTTGATAGAGGGAGCAGTGATTGCTAAAAAATTAGGTACAATATTGGTAGTTCATTCATATAATACTCCGCATACGTACAATTAATTTGAAATAAGTTATAGAGATAAGACGACAATAAAAATAGAATCGATGGTGTAATAACAAATAGTTCTCATAGCGAATCTAAAACATAGTATGTATATATACTTAGATAGAAACTTATCAATCTGCTTTGCTTGCTCCTAAAAGCTTATTTCGTAACAACTTTGTTGTATCTTGAACTTTTGAAACCATCTCAAATTTTTATAATTCTTCAAGAAATGAAATACAACATACATTTGATTATTATAACTAGAACCGCCCCAATATGAATAATATAATGATAAATACTTCCTTTGTTCCGGTCATTTGTTGTCATTTTCCATATTGGAGTGTCTCAGTCAATTGTTGTCCTTTCTATTTTAAGAATGAATTTAATTAGTAATTAGATCATTTATATCCAATTTGTTCCACTTGTCACTTAGTAATTGGCTCCTTCCTCGTTTCTTGGTCTTTGTGCCAAAACCAATGGACAACACAATTGACCGAGACGGAGGGAGTAACATAATATGGGCCACGTAATACTTTTAGGTTCCAAAGTAAGGGATTATAGAGAAACTCATACAAAGAAAACCAAGGAGAGAGTATAAGATTGTCATCTAATTTAGGCATAATATGCAAATTGAATATGTCGCCCATTTACTTCACAATTAACAAACTCGGACAAATATATCTAGTTTCACGTCGCTTCTTGCCTCAAAACCTCCACATAAACAAAGTACTCCTACTTTTTAGGTTGCTCTTTTGCTTATAAGAAAAGTTTAACTACGTTTCCTTCAAAAACAAAAAAAAAAAAGGTTAGCTGCGTAATGGTATATTGGTATATGTTGCAACCTTTCAATGGTCTATGGCACTGATGCCTTATGCCCTTATAAATGCGGTACAGGGGTCGCACCATTCTATCTTAACATTATGACAAATACAAAATTCGCTTTTGATGGCCGTAAACTTCACCATGGGTTCTACCTATGAGTCGCCATGCCCACCTGCATCCTAACAACGGTGTTAAAGTCTGCACCATCACCTCTTCTGGCAAAGCCCCATCTATCTAGCCCAGGTTCGATTCCCCGAGCCCGGTGTGCATTCAAGTTATATCTTCGTCGTTGACCGAGACCTTCCAACATTAACTTACTTCCATGGTTGATAATGGTGTCTTTAGTTCGCTTCCCTGGTTTTCCTCAGATTATGGACTTGTGGTTCCCTCTATTTTCTCTCTTCTCATTGATACCTGTCAATGTGAGTATCAAAAATAATATTTATAATTTCCAAACTACAACTAGCAAGCGGTAGTAAGGGTCGATCCGCAGGGAGGTAGGGAGTTCTAATTGTCTTAATTTTAGTCTAAGATCGGGGATTTTGATTGAATTATAACTAAGTCTAAATGTAAAAATAAATAAGCAAGTAATAAAAACAGGTGTAAACAAATGATAAAAGGAGCTAAGACGATCGGTTCACTATAGCTGTGATGGCACATGATCCTAGGTAAGTCCGAAATACAGTCGTGTAGGATGGGTATAACATGTCCTCTCGGTCCAAGTTAACTAGTAGCTCCTTTCGGCCTATGCTACTAGTCCCTAGGTCTCACTAATACTAGATCTCGCCCTGAAAAGTGATTCCTAAAGCCTAAATTACTTATCTTACGATCTTAGCAATTTAGTCGTCATAATTCATTAATTAATGCCCTCCCCTATCTCTCGATCTACGGGTTGGTCAAAACTAAGTATCTAACAAGTCTCCTCTCGGTCTCATTGTTAAATATTGCACTTAACGAATCGAACGATGCTAATCAGACACGGGTCTGATCGATCGACCAACTACTTCAGTCGACCAACCAGACGACATAGTCGATCGACCAGTTAAGCCAGTCGATCGACCATGCCCTAATTCGGGATCACCTATTCTGCGCCATCTACGCTATAGCTCCCCTACATCTTAGCAAAGGGTACTTAGCTACTCATGCGAATGATAATAACAACAACGAATTTGATGAAAACTATAAAGGAAAACATGATTAAAATTATTAAGCAATAATAACGCAATAAAGCAATTAAGCTTTCGGGATCTAACTAGCAATTTCTAGACTAAACAAAGCAAATAAAGGTAAACTGTAAATTAAAGAAACAAGAATTACCGAAAATAAAGGAAGGATAAATAAGATCCGGAAGCAATGAACTTTATTAAAAAATGCTAAAGCTATGAACTAGGTATGATAAATCTGAATCCCTAATACAAACTAATGAAAATGAATGATGATTAATGAATGTCCCTAAAGCAGCAGGAAGAGTTACGTTATAAAGAAGTATTACGTAAAACTCTTCCTAAAACCTAATTACAAATGGGCTTAGATTAAAAATCTTTTAATTCCCGTCAGGTTGCACGGGCGGTCGATCGACCATTGGCATCGGTCGATCGACCAAAGGTCGAGATTATCAGAAGCTTCTGATTTGGAAATAAAACTTGTTCGTCAGCTCACGTGGTCGATCGACCAAGGGACACGATCGATCGATCGATCGCTCCTCCGCAGTCAACCTGTTGTTCAAAGATTCTCGACAGTCTATAGACCACGAGGTCGATCTATAGACCATTGTAGTAGTACCCTCTAAAACTCTCGCAAATATATCTTTCAGCCTTCTACGCGCACTAAGTTCATTTCCGAGTCAAATCTTCATGTCGAATCCCATGCCAAGCACTTAGGGACGGATTCGGCTCGATTTCATTGGATTCTTCACATTTCGCAATATTACACAAAAACACGAAAGTAGACCGAAAAAGGGAATATAGTAGAATAAACTACACATTTGAGCTCAGAAATGCGTGTAAAAGAAGGTGTAAAACATCATATTTTAGACACGCATCACTCATCGTCATAATTTTGGCGCTGCTTAACATGATGATGAATCTTTTGTTAACAAAATAGTTTTTCTTCAACAAAGTCTTATCAAAATGTTAACCACCTATTTGATGAGAAATATAATTTTAAACCAAGAAACACATATATACTTAGCCTCAATTCAAATGGGCGATCAAATCTAGAATAAAACTAAAGAAACAAAATAGATACTCCGTATAAACTATTCTCTATGAACGAATGGAAAAACCTTGGCTAATTAGTTGAGTTAAAAATCACGGAATTGGTGCGGTTGCATTGTAAACAATTGTCGTAGAGTGAATAGGTAGACAAGTTAGATTTTGTGAGAAAATTGATGTTTTGGGATTATGGATTATGTGAAGGGGTTAGCATGTTTATATGAAGGGGAAAAGAGAAGAACATACGATTTTTTTACTTAGTTTATTACTTTCGCATTAATATAAATTTGATTTTTGAGCTTCTTTATTCAATACGGAATAAAAGATGTTACGTTGAGTAATTAGTTTATTATTTTTGCATTAATATAAATTTGATTTTAGAACTTCTTTATTCAATGCGGAGTAAAAGGTTTTACGTTTTCCTTTATCAAGTGTGTTTAATTTGGTAGCCTACATTGATTAGCGTCAAATGTTGAAAAGCAAGTATGCATAGAAAATCGATGCATATGGCATGTTCTTGTGATATTATATGGCACTCAATTAGCTACCTAGCTTGCCTTTTTATATTATTATATAGAAGTCCATAAGCCCGCGGGCAAGCCTGCTAACTTGTAATGGGCGGATACGGACAGTTATAATAGGCCCCTATAGCGGACACAGACACAAAAATAAAGCCCGTTGGACACATTTGTATAGGGTAGGCCCCGTTCGTGTGCGACCCAAGCCCGTAAATTCAGCTCTAGAATTAATCATCTTTATTACTTTGTTTTATTAGTCATTAGCTTATTCAATCAACAAAACTCCCCTATTATTGTTACTTGTACTCTTTATTTTTACACATTAATTACATCGTCTTCCCAGTGGATTCGACACTCGACTTACTTCTATTATATAGTTAAGGTAATAGGACTTTATTATTTATTTTTGGGAGCATACGACTTCGCTCACCACACGACCGTCACAGTAGCTAATCAATACCGTTCCTGTACAAATCCTCCTCCTATAACACATATACATACAATTACCACCAAATCCACACAATACACCTAAAACCCCCAAAACTACCCAATCAGGGTTTTAAATAAAATTATTAAAACATTATAAAAATTATACAAAAAGCTTACCCTCGAAACAACAATCACAATGGCGTAAAGAGCAAGATAATCCAACGATCCTAGCCCTGGGATTTGCTAATAACGCAATGAATGCGAAATACGTAACTCTTTTTCTTTTCTCTTGAAAGGGTTTAGAAGGTAAAAGTGTTTACGAATAATGATGGAAGCCTTTTTTATTAATCTCGCGTTATTAACAAAACCCGACTAAATCAACCCGTAAGACTCACTTACTCGATCGAGTAAGTGAATTACTCGATCGAGTACCCCTTACTCGATCGAGTGTCACACGTACTCGATCGAGTACTCATCAGGTCAGCTACTGTTTTGCGTAAAAACATACTTACTCGACAGAGTAAGCCCCACTCGATAGAGTACCCATTGACATAGAAAACCGTAGTATTATAGTATTCCCTTCTTAAAAAGAACTTCGTCCCCGAAGTTCAACCCATACACAAAAATAAAACATACTATCTCCACTCCAACACAACAATATAACCAAAACTCAATAGAAAACTCCCAGCCAACACTCAAACTGACTCAAAGCAACTACTAGTTGTACTAAAACCAACATAAAGCATAGAAAAACCTTATATCCGACCTTCTTGCTCAATATGATATGGCCCGTCTTGTTTCCACCATGATGTCCATTGAATTTTCGCTTATCAAACAACCTGACAAACCCATTGAGGATGAATCCACATACCGTGCCATCATTGTCAGTCTTCAATATCTCTCTTTAACCCCCCGCCCCCGCGTCATTTCTTACTCAATGAACAAGCTTGCTCAGTTTATTACTCACCCTACGGTTGATCATTGGTAAAATGCTTACTTCGATTTCTCAATGGCACTTTATATCATGGTATTTAGCTGCATCATGCCACTCCTATTTGTCTTCGTGCCTTTTGTGATCCCGAATGGGGTGGCTACAAATACGACTACGTTTCCACATTCGGTTGTATTATGTATCTCGATCGGAACCTCGTCTCTTGGTCTTCCAAGAAACAAGAGATGTCTCTCGCTCTTCCACCGAGGCTGAATTTCGATCCGTTGCCGACACCATTGCCGAGGTCTTATAGCTTCGTTCTCTCTTGGTTGAGCTCGACATTGCTATCTCGAAACCACCTGCCATTTATTGTGATAACCTTGGTGCCACCCACTACTCCGCCAACCTAATCTTTCACTCTCGTATGAAACATCTTGAGTTGGCTTTCCACTTTGTGCGTGAACAAGTTCAGCTTGGTACTATTCACGTACAACACGTCTTAGGTGACGATAAGCTAGCTGGCATCCTTACCAAGCCTGTAACCACCCCATACTCCAAGTGCCTTACCAGGACCATTTAAAGCATGAGAATGCTACCATCTCAGTTACCCGAGGCAATGTATATTAAATAGACAATAAAGAAACGTACTTAAATAAATAAGTTTAAAGTTATACAAATCCAAATCCCAAAACTGATAAAGTAAATACAACTGTTTCTCAAAACTGTCAATCCAACTAAAATAAAAATGGTTCATGACACAGCGGAAGACTTCTAAACAGCTCGTGGTGACTCAACCTATCTATCCCATGCGCATAAACTCATACATGCTCAATAACTGCTCACCATCGCCGAATGGATCACCACAATTATTATAACAATTAAACGGGGTCAATACTGATTACACAAACCATACAACAAAAGCAATACAACAATCCAATCAGACCAAACCAATCTCCATCATATCGCGACACACTTGATTACACACTAAAGTGTGTAGTCCTGCCAGAATACTCTTCGAAACAAGTATTCCACACTAACAGTGGGGGACCGCAGCCGTTCCCACCTAAGCCCCGCTCATCTCATCCGAACGATAAACCCAGATTCCTAAATATGCATATCCCTTTTGTGGCGAGTTCCACGGAAGACGAATCAAGGGCATGAAGCCACTCCCGCAAGTGGCTCCATACAGCCGAGGACGCACCTCGCAAACCACAGACAGTTATACAACCAACAATACAATCAAACATTATTCAATTCAATACCGATATGATATACAACAACCACAATAAACAATTATCAACAATGCCATGTAAACAATACTGAGTAGGGAAACCCTACTTGGAATAGCAATCACACGATGATGAGACGGGTTTATTACGGTATATGAGTGTCTATTTAGGTGATTATTATTGGGAATAAGTGGAGATTTAGAGAAGTAATTGTATAAATTCTCATGCTTTAATGTTGATTATAATTGAGAATAATTAAGCGGAATTATTGAGTAATGGATCATAGGAGTGATTTGGTGATGAGTTGGATTTAAGACATTTGGTGTTGACAACATGTTTTGGCCCAACAATAGACAGGAAGAGCAAGTCAACAGGAAAAGAATAAATACGAAGAATTGGACCGAGAATGGCGCGGGTCGCGGGAATGGCGTGGGTCGGCTTGCTTGATCGGCTCGAGGACGAGTTTCATGCTTTATTTCGTACTTTCCTAAACTTGATTACTTTATTATAATTATATTATTATTATTATTATTATTATTATTATTATTATTATTATTATTATTATTATTATTATTATTATTATTATTATTATTATTATTATTATTATTATTATTATTATTATTATTATTATTATTAGTTATTTTTATTAGGTTAAGTATCAAGTTCATATTATTCTATTTTATCATTCATTCAACTAGTAATTGGGAAAAGATCTCTTAGAACCCTAATTACTTTTGCTTAGAAATTATGAGTAACTAATCTTCCTTTACTTGGATCAACAATTGAAGCTATCGACTAATTAATTGTGAAATTGTTCTTTCTTTCTTTATTTCTAAAGTATTGTTTATGTCTCTTGCTCATATCTTATGATTATTGTTTCTTTTTGCTAATATGATCAATTAATAATTATTTACTTTAATCTATTGCAAGCTTAGATATTGAATGTGTAATTGTTCAATTATTCTACACTAAGTAGCAAACCTTACCCTAATAATTTGTATGTATTTCATCGTTATTAGGACGAAGTAGAGACTAAACATATAATTCGAATCGTTAACTGGATGTGTTAAAGATTGTTATCTTTATACTTCCTTGAATTGTTAATGCTGTTGTTGGATTAAATCTAGACGCTTGGCTTTGATTATTCAATAGTTAGGGTCTTCTAATATCGCGTTTCGAGTTAGTTGACTAAACTTAAGAGGAAGGGGAAACTTGTATTTCCACAATAAAGTACTTGAGAGTAATTGAATTAAAGACAATCGAAGACCAATTAGTTTGTTGATAGCGGATGTTTGTTGACCCAAGACCTTTAGTCATCTGAATTAATCATCTTTATTACTTTGTCGTATTAGTCATTAGCTTATTCAATCAACACCCCCCCCCCCCTTATTATTGTTACTTGTACTCTTTACTTTTTACACATTAATTACATCGCCTTCCTTATGGGTTCGACACTTGACTTACCTCTACTATATAGTTAAGGTAATCGGACTTTATTACTTATTTTTGGGAGCATACAACTTCGCTCACCAAATTTTGGCGTTGTTGCCGGGGAAGGCATTAGTTAATTTTTGTGTTTTAAAGTATAGAGTCTTAGTATGTTTTTTTTAGCTTAGTTTACTTGATAGATAGCTACTAAATATTTTCCCCAATATGAGAATGAACTATTTTATAAATATTTCAATAGGTTACATGAATATGTTATAATATGTCGTCATCCTTATCAAAGGTGGGAGCTTTGTCATGTAATTTATAATGGTCTAAATAAGGAGACTCTTGGGAATGTTCATTTTTTAAGTGGGGAAATTTCATTAATGGGTTAAGCTATGAGGAAAAGTGGGAACTTTTTCAATATTTGGCTCATGACACTGTAGAATGGGAGCGATACAATTCACTTCCTATACAACCTCAACCTCTCTATTCTGGTACTTTGAATTACCATGATAGCTCACCTATGTCTATCGAAGACATGATACGTGCTTTAATGGTGATGTTAATTCTTCTTATGCTAATATTACTCTTTTTCCATGTGAGACTAACCTAGTTAGTAAAGATTTAGAGGACCGAGTTGAACAAGTTGTTAATAAGCTTGATACGCGTGTGACACAAGAATAACTTGATTTTTATTATATTAAGTGGCAAGATGAGCATGTTGAGAAATTTCATGACCCCCTTCCCCTTGAACCTGTGAAACACTCGTATAAAGAGAGTTATGTCGATAATGATGAATATGGTTTTTGGGATGAAGATGATGAGGAGGATTGTTATAATTTGACACATTCATCAACCCCTCCCTATGTTTTTATGCCTATGGACTCCTCTTGTAATATTATTGAAATGACACATTCTAACGATGATACATTGATTCATAATGATTTGAGTGATGTCTTGAGCTTTGTTGATTCTTCAAGTGTGAATATTGAGAATGAGCAAGAGAGAGTTGTGGTTGAGGAGGGTGAAGTCGACGAGGTAGAACTCGAGGTTCCAAGTTTTGTTCGAGATGATCATTCCATGATTGATAATTTGGGAGATCTATTACCTGTTAGAGAATCTATGTTTTTAGGGAATGATGTCATGATTGCAGGTTTCAAGGAGAGAATAAATGAGGTAAAAGAGGAGGAGTTAATTGAGTTCTTCCCTCAAAAGGAGGAACCACTCACGGCTCGTCTTAAGGAGCTACCCCAGTTAGTTCTGAATGCTCCTTATATCTTATCTTTCTTTTGTTTGGTTTTTCTTAGACCCAGGTCATCATACAAAGAACCACATCGTGACAACGAAGCTATTTTTGAACAACGTAGAGGTTTGAAGAATCACTACTTATATGCTTGTACCTCTTTTGTTCAAGAATTGTTACAATTGATATTTTGTTATTATCATTCATCTAACTTGGTTGCGAGCATGTTTGATAAACTACTCAGCGCATTAAGTTGTTCCGCAATTGATAAGCCATTGAGTTGAAGCAGATTCTTAAAAGGTACTTTCTAGACTCTTACTTAAGTCGGGTGGTTTACCACTTCGCGAGAGGTCGAGCCAACGACATAAAACAACAGCGCTTCTGGGAGGCAACCCATAGATTTGTGTGTTCTTTTTGCAAAAAAAAAGTGAAAAAAAATTGAAAAATCGAAAGAAAAAAAACAATCGGAACTGCCTTGATTTCTGGTGTTAGCGACATATGAAGGGAGTTTGGTTGGGTAGGACAATGGCTAAAGTGTGAAGAAACAACGGTGTGTTGTTGTGGGCACCTTGCTAATGCGATTCGATGGATTGTTAATTTGGTGTAGAGGAGATTAGGATTGACCATGTGAGCTCGGAGTTGTAGGAGTATTTTATTTATGTGCAATTTGTTTCTGGCACATATGTTTTTAGAGCTACTTGGTCATCTGTTAGGATTGGAGTGATAAGGGGCGTTAGTCTTCTTTGGTTACTCTTGTCTTTTGTTGGCCTTGTTGTTAGTGTACTTTATGGAGGATGCTAATTGCCAAGTGTGGGGTAGAGATGTGGTGCTTGGATTGCTCTATTCCACGAGGTGTTGAGGATTGACATGTCTATTGAGTCGTCTGGCGTTTTCTCCATTGAGGTTTGTTCTCCTTTTCTCTTTATTGTGTCCTTGCAACATTGAGGACAATGTTTCATTCAAGTGTGGGGAGGGAGAATCGTTCCGGTTTGTACACCTTTGTAATTGTGTGATGTGTTTATTTCAGTTATTTATTTCAGCAAAAAAAAAAAAAATTGAAAAGGAAAAAAAAAAGAAAAAGGATGAAAAAAGAAAAAGAATGAATCCCGGCTAGGTGAAAACCCGAAAGGGAGCCTAGGCAATATTGGGATGTGTCCAAGGACGGAGTGAAAACCCGAAAGGGCGCTCCAGGTAAAATGAAGAATCGAGTTGCGTGCCACTGAGAGTAGAGTGAGGTTAAAAAAAGATAAGTTAGAGTGAAAACCCGCAAGGGCGGGCGTTTTAGGCAAAATGAGAGATTTAGGTAAAAGAAAAGAATTCTTCCAATACTGTTCTATCTCTCCTTGTTGTGTTGAAGACCGTATGGTAAGAGTTTCATTGCGTTTTGTTAGCTTCCATATACTTCTGTGGATCGGTGTTGGTATGAGCTTCTATATATCCTTTGAGTTTACTCGAAAACGAGTAAAGATCCAAGTGTGGGGAAGTTGATGAGACGGGTTTATCACGGTATATGAGTGTCTATTTGGATGATTATTATTGGGAATAAGTGAAGATTTAGAGAAGTAATTGTATAAATTCTCATGCTTTAATGTTGATTATAGTTGAGAATAATTAAGTGGAATTGTTGAGTAATGGATCATAGGAGTGATTTGGTGATGAGTTGGATTTAAGACATTTGGTGTTGACAACATGTTTTGGGCCCAACAATAGAAAGGAAGAGCAAGTCAACAGGAAAAGAAGATACACGGAGAATTGGACCAAAAAATGGCGCGGGTCGCGGGACTGGCGCTGGTCGAGCGTGCTTCTGTCAGCTCGAGGACGAGTTTCATGCTTTATTTCGTCCTTTCCTAAACTTGATTACTTTATTTTTATTATTATTATTATTATTAGATTATTATTATTAGTTATTTTTATTAGGTTAAGTATCAAGTTCATATTATTCTATTCTAACATTCATTCAACTAGTAAGGGAAAAACTCTCTTAGAACCCTAATTACTTTTGCTTAGAAATTATGAGGAACTAATCCTCCCTTTCTTGGATCAACAATTGAAGCTATCGACTAATTAATTGTGATATTGTTCTTTCTTTCTTTATCTCTAAAGTATTGTTTATGTCTCTTGCTCATACCTTATGATTATTCTTTCTTTTTGTTAATCTGATCAATTAGTAATTGTTTACTTTAATCTATTGCAAGTTTAGATATTTAATCCGTAATTGTTCAATTATTCTACACTAAGTAGCAAACTTTACCCTAATAATTTGTATGCGTTTCATCGTTATTAGGACGAAGTAGAGACTAAACATATAATTCGAATCGTTAACCGCGTGTATTAAAGATCGTTATCTTTATTGCTTCCTTGAATTGTTAATATTGTTGTTGGATTAAATCTAGACGCTTGGCTTAGATTATTAAATAGTTAGGGTCTTCTAATATCGCGTGTCGATTTAGTTGGCTAAACTTACGACGAAGGGGAAACTTGTATTTCCACAATAAAGTACTTGAGAGTAACTGAATTAAAGACAATCGAAGACCAATTAGTTTGTTGATAGTGGATGTTTGTTGACCCAAGACCTTTAGTCATCTGAATTAATTAGAGTTGACCATCTCGGGGCCGACCCGCCCGGCCCGGCCAGTCCGCTATCGTAGCGGGCTTGGACTCCTAAAATATTTTAAAAAAATAGTTAATGGACAAGTTTAAGTTGGCCTGCTAATTTAATGGGCAGATACAAATATGTCGATGGGTAGTCCGCCAAGCCCATTAAAACTTTTAATCTTAAAACTTTTTCCTTTCTGAATTTCATAAAATAATCAATATCTATCTATATTATTAAAGGAAGCTTTTTTCGAGCGATTACAGAGAATCCAACCTTTCCGAACTACTAAAATTATTTATTCAATAAATATACTGTGTTATTATCTAAATAGAATATACTATTGATGCATATATGTGAATATCAATCCGTAACACAATAACAGTATTTGGCACATACCTAAAGACTTCACGAGGAGTAATTAATGATAAGATTATGGGTGTTAGAGTTTGACAAGGAAAAAACCACGACAAGCAGCATATAAAAAACCACGACAAGCATAGGCACTTACTTGACAGAATCTACTTTTAGGCCCGTGCATCGCACGGGCATTAAATCTAGTATATATATATAAAAGAGGCTTTTTTCAGGCATTGGGAGAGACTCCAACTTTATTAAATCACTTATTTAATTTTTCGATATTAATATCTACAATTATATCTCAACAACTATATATTTATTTATTTATCAAAACAAAACAAACTTTTATCAAAACAAAAAACAAACTTTTATCAAAACAAAACAAATTTTATCTTATTGAGATGATAAATGAGTATTTGTGTACGTACCAAATACCAAACTAAAGTTAACAATATTAAAAAAATCAAGATAAAAGAGTATATATATGATATGAGGGGGGGAGAAAGGGGCAGGGTGTGTCTATGATGATGAATGACAGTACGGCTGTGCAGGAGTTTCAGGAAAAAGAGGTGAGTGGAGACCAGGAGAGAGAGGAGGAAAGGGAGATAAATCAAAGAAAAGACCAGACCAATCAATAAATTACAATTCATTAACTAATTGAGTAGAATACAACTTAAGTCAAGGTTTGAATAGGATTGCATCTAAGAGCAACTTTTCGTACAACAGCTATGATACACAGTGGTAGTCGATACTCGAGGAACGAAGTAATGTCAAAACTCCAAAGAGAAGAGAGCTTTACTGTGAGTCTGTGACTGAGGTTCTTAACTAAGAACCAATCATTATGTTCAAGGTTCACTGCTCCTACTGACAAAAACAACTGCATAGAAAATTTGCAACACAATGGATGAGTGTTGCAACGGTATTAATCTACTACACACGGTGCAAGTTTTGTTACAATATTTACATTGCTTCTTTCGAATTTTGCATCGGCCGTCTCTCATCTCTTCCAAACACAATTCTACATTTATATGTGCTGAGTTCCTAACTAAATAGAATTACAACTATATATGAGTACATTGAGAAGTCTTAAACTACCTGATTGCATGCAGTTTCATAGATGAAGGAACAAGGCTGGTGTAAGGATAAAGATTGATGTATACTTGTATATGTTTTAAGGATTAGCAGGAAGAATACAGGAGAACGAAAGAAAAAAGAGGTATTATAATAAGGGTTTATTCATCTGTCACAAGAAAGTTGATTGAAATTGAAAGTATATGAGACAGTAAGGGGGGACGTGGCGAAATACTCGCCAGCTGTCACAATACATTAACATCAAGAAAAAATTTAAAAGCAAAAGCAACTGAATAAAATTATAAAACCATTTGCAAAATCCCTCTTTCATAGATTTTGCAGACACTTGCAGGTACTTTCTTAATCGATTAATTTTCTTAATTTAAATTATTTGTTTCATTTTAGCAGATTCAAATCAAAACCCTAAAAACAGTTAATTAATACAAAAAAGGTATTATTCTTTTCAATTATTTTCGCAAATCATGAGATCAAAATTTCTGCAACAAGTGAAATTAATTCTCTTTTCTGGGTACTTTTTAGATTTTTGATTGGTAGTGAATTGAATTTTGATTATTTTTTTTCAATTGATTTTGTGGAGCAATACTTGAGAATTGATTAATCTTTATAATTTTGCAAACTGAGTTGATTAATCTTTATAACTTTGTGGAGTTGATTTTGTGGAGCACTTGCGAGTTGCGTTTAGTGCGTTTCAAGTATGTATGTCACATTGTCACGAACTTACATACTTGAGAGTTGATTAATCTTCATTTGTGACGGGTATATCCGTCGCAAGTTTGTGATGGGCCAAATACAATCCACATGGGGGACGTGTATAACCCACAAAACCTTACAATTGACCACGCTCGAGCCTTTCTCACCTCCTTGAATAAGACTATGATGGATTTGGTACCACAAGTTGCAAATAGTACGATAAAGTACGGGACTAAAGAAGCTAACGTTACGAACTCCCAAAAATTGTATACCTGGGACAAAGGTGCACGCTTTGACCTAACATGGAACGGTTGTGGCCGGTGTTTAAGGATCGCCATCCGTCAATTCCCAGACATGCTCGGCGCACGAGTTTTGCACATATGTTATTGTAGGAGTATGTTGTAGTCATTTTAATTATAAAGAGTCCATCAATACCTAAGGCATGCTCCCATAGTCCCAATGGTTTTTAGAAAGCATCTCTTCAGAGAGGCCGCCCTTTTACACAAATTATAGTATAAGACGGTCTTACTCTGCGAGACGGTCCCCATCTGCAAAAAAATTGTTCATTTATTACTAATAAATAGGTTATGTTTTTTCATTATGGGACCGACTTACACAGTAACTACGGGCTCTTTTATTATCTCTTTTATTATCTGGCATAGAAAAGTAGAAATTAAAAATTGATTTGATAGTAAAAAACAAAAAAAAAATTCTAAGTGCCGGACCAACAGAGTCCAAGTTATAAGACTATGTGCAAGTAAACAAGCATGAGTCTTAGTTTTACGATATATGAGAAAATTGTGCAAATCCCATGTGTTATTGTTTGACATAGTTATTTAGTTTAAAATTTAATTTCGAAAATTTGGGAAAACAGGACAAAGTACATTATTTGAGTAATTGAAACACAACTGTTACGTATCATTTAAAATGATAATAAAAGGTCCATAAAAATTAGAGGAAAGACAAATTTGAAATCCGTACAACGCACGGACACAAAATTTAGTTTCAAATAAAGGGATGAATTATGGAGTTCAGTGGATCGGTGTGGT
This sequence comes from Silene latifolia, assembly GCF_048544455.1. Lineage (NCBI taxonomy): Eukaryota > Viridiplantae > Streptophyta > Magnoliopsida > Caryophyllales > Caryophyllaceae > Silene > Silene latifolia. The sequence continues at coordinate 34,881,919 of NC_133531.1, forward strand.
GTCCAAAGACATTCTCTCAAATCTCAATCCTAACTCGTAAGCCTTAACTCCTAATTCTCAAATCAAGAGATAATTAACACTAAAATTCAAACCCATTCATATCCCTTCTTAATGTCTTTCTTCATCCTTATTTCCTAAACAGCCAAACCCTTTTTTCAATTTTCGTTCATCAATTCCCAATCTATCTCAAAGTTAATTACCCCAAACTTTCTGTAGATCTATCAAGGTATGTATGGGAAACAATTTCTATGTGTGTTCTCAAACTTGCGTACAATAATAATTTGATGAATGAAATTAATGATTATGGAATATGGGCATAAGAAGCACAAGAATAGCAGATACATTTCAGCCGTATCTAAGTTTTTGTAAGAGCTTTTTTTTTTTTTTTTACGTAGTAGAGATTAGCAGCTTCTTTTATGTTTTAGCTTTTTATGTATTAACTAGTTTTGTTACCCGTGAAAATCACGGGGTACTTTTTTAATCTCGCGTTGTTGATTTTCTTTTTTTTTTTTTGTTCATAAATTTACATATCGCCTTTAAAAATGGCCGTAGTTAATTAAAAACCTTTGTAGTAATATAATCTTAAAACGCGGACAATAAAATTGTTAGAGTTAGGCCCTGTTCTTTTGGACTTAATTTCGGTTCTAATAAGTTGATTGATTCAGCTCCATTCGATTGATTCACTCAATTGATTGATTCGATTCATTTGATTAAACTCAATTGATTCGATTCATATTAGTTTATTTTGATATCACTATTATTATTCTTATTGATATCATTATTATTTTTATATTAGTGTATTTACTATTATTATTATTATTATTATTATTATTATTATATTATTTTTATATTTATTATATTACTATTATATATATTAATAATTAATTCGTATTGTTTATATTATTATATTTATATTTAATACATTTATTATTATTATTATATTATATTTATTATTTTATTTATTATTATTAATATTATTCATAACATATTTATTATTATTATTATATTAATAAGTTATTATTTAATATTTATTATTTTATTAATATACTCATTATTATTAATATTATTAATCACATATTTATTATTATTATTATTATATTTAATATTATTATGTTAATAAGTTATTATATTAGACCTATTATTATTATATTATTATTATTATTATTATTATTATTATTATTTATTTTTTAGTTATTATTATTAATAAATTATATTATTATTAATAATGTTATCATTTATATTACTAATATATTATTATTATTATTATTACTATATTTATTATTGTATTAATACTTTACTTTTTATATATCTTATTAGATTATTATTATTAGATTATATTAATATATTATTATTATTAATCGATAATATTATAATAATATTTATTATTATTATTGGTATTATTTTTATTATAATATTTATTATTATTATTGGTATTATTTTTATTATAATATTTATTATTATTATTGGTATTATTTTTATTATAATATTTATTATTATTATTATTATTATTATTATTATTATTATTATTATTATCTTTTTATTATTATTTTGATTCGATTGATTCGATTCGGCTCCATTAAGTTGATTGATTGATTCAGCTCCATTAAGTTGATTCGATTCGGATTGAGACAATTTCAGTCAAAAGAACAGGGCCTTAGTCATTTTGATAGAGGGAGCAAATGATTGCTAAAAAATTAGGTACAATATTGGTAGTTCATTCATATAATACTCCGCATACGTACAATTAATTTGAAATAAGTTATAGAGATAAGACGACAATAAAAATAGAATCGATGGTGTAATAACAAATAGTTCTCATAGCGAATCTAAAACATAGTATGTATATATACTTAGATAGAAACTTATCAATCTGCTTTGCTTGCTCCTAAAAGCTTATTTCGTAACAACTTTGTTGTATCTTGAACTTTTGAAACCATCTCAAATTTTTATAATTCTTCAAGAAATGAAATACAACATACATTTGATTATTATAACTAGAACCGCCCCAATATGAATAATATAATGATAAATACTTCCTTTGTTGTTAGGTCATTTGTTGTCATTTTCCATATTGGAGTGTCTCAGTCAATTGTTGTCCTTTCTATTTTAAGAATGAATTTAATTAGTAATTAGATCATTTATATCCAATTTGTTCCACTTGTCACTTAGTAATTGGCTCCTTCCTCGTTTCTTGGTCTTTGTGCCAAAACCAATGGACAACACAATTGACCGAGACGGAGGGAGTAACATAATATGGGCCACGTAATACTTTTAGGTTCCAAAGTAAGGGATTATAGAGAAACTCATACAAAGAAAACCAAGGAGAGAGTATAAGATTGTCATCTAATTTAGGCATAATATGCAAATTGAATATGTCGCCCATTTACTTCACAATTAACAAACTCGGACAAATATATCTAGTTTCACGTCGCTTCTTGCCTCAAAACCTCCACATAAACAAAGTACTCCTACTTTTTAGGTTGCTCTTTTGCTTATAAGAAAAGTTTAACTACGTTTCCTTCAAAAACAAAAAAAAAAAAGGTTAGCTGCGTAATGGTATATTGGTATATGTTGCAACCTTTCAATGGTCTATGGCACTGATGCCTTATGCCCTTATAAATGCGGTACAGGGGTCGCACCATTCTATCTTAACATTATGACAAATACAAAATTCGCTTTTGATGGCCGTAAACTTCACCATGGGTTCTACCTATGAGTCGCCATGCCCACCTGCATCCTAACAACGGTGTTAAAGTCTGCACCATCACCTCTTACGGCAAAGCCCCATCTATCTAGCCCAGGTTCGATTCCCGAGCCCGGTGTGCATTCAAGTTATATCTTCGTCGTTGACCGAGACCTTCCAACATTAACTTACTTCCATGGTTGATAATGGTGTCTTTAGTTCGCTTCTTTGGTTTTTCCTCGAGTTATGGACTTGTGGTTCCCTCTATTTTCTCTCTTCTCATTGATACCTGTCAATGTGAGTATCAAAAATAATATTTATAATTTCCAAACTACAACTAGCAAGCGGTAGTAAGGGTCGATCCGCAGGGAGGTAGGGAGTTCTAATTGTCTTAATTTTAGTCTAAGATCGGGGATTTTGATTGAATTATAACTAAGTCTAAATGTAAAAATAAATAAGCAAGTAATAAAAACAGGTGTAAACAAATGATAAAAGGAGCTAAGACGATCGGTTCACTATAGCTGTGATGGCACATGATCCTAGGTAAGTCCGAAATACGATCGTGTAGGATGGGTATAACATGTCCTCTCGGTCCAAGTTAACTAGTAGCTCCTTTCGGCCTATGCTACTAGTCCCTAGGTCTCACTAATACTAGATCTCGCCCTGAAAAGTGATTCCTAAAGCCTAAATTACTTATCTTACGATCTTAGCAATTTAGTCGTCATAATTCATTAATTAATGCCCTCCCCTATCTCTCGATCTACGGGTTGGTCAAAACTAAGTATCTAACAAGTCTCCTCTCGGTCTCATTGTTAAATATTGCACTTAACGAATCGAACGATGCTAATCGGGACACGGTCCGATCGATCGACCAACTACTTCAGTCGACCAACCAGACGACATAGTCGATCGACCAGTTAAGCCAGTCGATCGACCATGCCCTAATTCGGGATCACCTATTCTGCGCCATCTACGCTATAGCTTCCCTACATCTTAGCAAAGGGTACTTAGCTACTCATGCGAATGATAATAACAACAACGAATTTGATGAAAACTATAAAGGAAAACATGATTAAAATTATTAAGCAATAATAACGCAATAAAGCAATTAAGCTTTCGGGATCTAACTAGCAATTTCTAGACTAAACAAAGCAAATAAAGGTAAACTGTAAATTAAAGAAACAAGAATTACCGAAAATAAAGGAAGATAAATAAGATCCGGAAGCAATGAACTTTATTAAAAAATGCTAAAGCTATGAACTAGGTATGATAAATCTGAATCCCTAATACAAACTAATGAAAATGAATGATGATTAATGAATGTCCCTAAAGCAGCAGGAAGAGTTACGTTATAAAGAAGTATTACGTAAAACTCTTCCTAAAACCTAATTACAAATGGGCTTAGATTAAAAATCTTTTAATTCCCGTCAGGTTGCACGGGCGGTCGATCGACCATTGGCATCGGTCGATCGACCAAAGGTCGAGATTATCAGAAGCTTCTGATTTGGAAATAAAACTTGTTCGTCAGCTCACGTGGTCGATCGACCAAGGGACACAGTCGATCGACTGACTGCTCCTCCTGCAGTCAACTGTTCAGCATTCTGACAGTCTATAGACCACGTAGGTCAGTCTATAGACCATTGTAGCTGGTACCCTCTAAAACTCTCGCAAATATATCTTTCAGGCCTTGCTACGCGCACTAAGTTCATTTCCCGAGTCAAATCTTCATGTCGAATCCCATGCCAAGCACTTAGGGACGGATTCGGCTCGATTTCCGCTGGATTCTTCACATTTCTGCAATATTACACAAAAACACGAAAGTAGACTGAAAAAGGGAATATAGTAGAATAAACTACACATTTGAGCTCTGAAATGCGTGTAAAAGAGGGTGTAAAACATCATATTTTAGACACGCATCACTCATCGTCATAATTTTGGCGCTGCTTAACATGATGATGAATCTTTTGTTAACAAAATAGTTTTTCTTCAACAAAGTCTTATCAAAATGTTAACCACCTATTTGATGAGAAATATAATTTTAAACCAAGAAACACATATATACTTAGCCTCAATTCAAATGGGCGATCAAATCTAGAATAAAACTAAAGAAACAAAATAGATACTCCGTATAAACTATTCTCTATGAACGAATGGAAAAACCTTGGCTAATTAGTTGAGTTAAAAATCACGGAATTGGTGCGGTTGCATTGTAAACAATTGTCGTAGAGTGAATAGGTAGACAAGTTAGATTTTGTGAGAAAATTGATGTTTTGGGATTATGGATTATGTGAAGGGGTTAGCATGTTTATATGAAGGGGAAAAGAGAAGAACATACGATTTTTTTACTTAGTTTATTACTTTCGCATTAATATAAATTTGATTTTTGAGCTTCTTTATTCAATACGGAATAAAAGATGTTACGTTGAGTAATTAGTTTATTATTTTTGCATTAATATAAATTTGATTTTAGAACTTCTTTATTCAATGCGGAGTAAAAGGTTTTACGTTTTCCTTTATCAAGTGTGTTTAATTTGGTAGCCTACATTGATTAGCGTCAAATGTTGAAAAGCAAGTATGCATAGAAAATCGATGCATATGGCATGTTCTTGTGATATTATATGGCACTCAATTAGCTACCTAGCTTGCCTTTTTATATTATTATATAGAAGTCCATAAGCCCGCGGGCAAGCCTGCTAACTTGTAATGGGCGGATACGGACAGTTATAATAGGCCCCTATAGCGGACACAGACACAAAAATAAAGCCCGTTGGACACATTTTTATAGGGTAGGCCCCGTTCGTGTGCGACCCAAGCCCGTAAACGATCAGCTCTAGAATTAATCATCTTTATTACTTTGTTTTATTAGTCATTAGCTTATTCAATCAACAAAACTCCCCTATTATTGTTACTTGTACTCTTTATTTTTACACATTAATTACATCGTCTTCCCAGTGGATTCGACACTCGACTTACTTCTATTATATAGTTAAGGTAATAGGACTTTATTATTTATTTTTGGGAGCATACGACTTCGCTCACCACACGACCGTCACAGTAGCTAATCAATAACGTTCCTGTACAAATCCTCCTCCTATAACACATATACATACAATTACCACCAAATCCACACAATACACCTAAAACCCGCAAAACTACCCAATCAGGGTTTTAAATAAACTTATTAAAACATTATAAAAATTATACAAAAAGCTTACCCTCGAAACAACAATCACAATGGCGTAAAGAGCAAGATAATCCAACGATCCTAGCCCTGGGATTTGCTAATAACGCAATGAATGCGAAATACGTAACTCTTTTTCTTTTCTCTTGAAAGGGTTTAGAAGGTAAAAGTGTTTACGAATAATGATGGAAGCCTTTTTTATTAATCTCGCGTTATTAACAAAACCCGACTAAATCAACCCGTAAGACTCACTTACTCGATCGAGTAAGTGAATTACTCGATCGAGTACCCCTTACTCGATCGAGTGTCACACGTACTCGATCGAGTACTCATCGGTCGCCCTCTTGTTTTGCGTAAAAACATACTTACTCGACAGAGTAAGCCCCACTCGATAGAGTACCCATTGACATAGAAAACCGTAGTATTATAGTATTCCCTCCTTAAAAAGAACTTCGTCCCCGAAGTTCAACCCATACACAAAAATAAAACATACTATCTCCACTCCAACACAACAATATAACCAAAACTCAATAGAAAACTCCCAGCCAACACTCAAACTGACTCAAAGCAACTACTAGTTGTACTAAAACCAACATAAAGCATAGAAAAACCTTATGCGACCATCTCCTACTCCCCTAAAAGAAACATGGTTACGTCCCCGTAACCACACATACCTGATCTAAAAGAGACGGATACTGTTGGGCCCAGAATTACCCTCTTTGACCTGAGAGAGGCCAGCCAATAATCAAAACCAAGACTCAAGCAAAGGACACTTGAAACTAGGCACTAAGAGAATATAGACAGGCACCAAACAGGAGTTGATACAAGACATACAATAACTGACCACTAGCCTGAAAGGAGAACACGTCAGGCATAAGAAAAGCGTTGCACAAGCTGAGGAAGCAACATCCAAGTTGTTTAAATACTATCCCTACAAACAAGGAAGACTAGTTCAAAAGGAAAAGATAGAGGCAAGGGTCAAAGGCAACGGCTAAAATACTGTCAACTACCTCCGGGTAAATATGGCGCAAGCCCTATTTACCAGGAAACCCTAAATGGAAGAAAAAGAAGACTGGGGAAGCTAATATAAATTGAAGAGAAGATAAAAACAGAGGGGAACCGAAACACACTCTCATTCTCACTTCTATTCTTGTATTATTTAGCAGTATTTTTGCCTGTCACGCTTGATACATAAATACTCTGTCAGGCTATACAAAATCATAGTAACAATCACTCCTGGCTTGGTGCCCGTGGTTTTTTCCCCTTATTCCCAGGGTTTTTCCATGTATAAAATCTTTGTGTCTTTATTTATCATTTATTTATTTACCTAGTAGCACTAGTCAGGCAAGTTATTTGAGTTAGATCACCCCTCCTTAAATCCCCTAGCAGGCCGTTCTCGTTTAGCAAAATCCCTGCCAAAATAATTGGCGCCCACCGTGGGGCATCTAGCTCAAAAACAATCAAAACCCATAACCAAATAACACAAAAACTTGAGAAATGGCGGGAGATAGCATTGAGCAACAACTGGCTGCCGCCCAACAACAATTGTTGGAGATGGAACAGCTGGAACAAAAGATGGCCCAGGCTGAAGCTGAAGTTGCAAAATTAAAAGAATCAGAATATAGCCTGAAAGTAAAACTGGGATAAAAAGCTTCAGGATCAAAGTTGAAAGTTCAGCCTGGCACGTCGTTCTCTTCAATCGTCAGGAATATCGATTTCTCCAACTTTGGCACTCCTACCCCACCAAAGTCCAAAGCAGGAGAAGAAACAGACTCAGAAGAATTCCAAAATGAAGAAACCTCACCAGATCAAACCAACACAGCAATCATGATGGCTATGCTCCAGGAAATCCAGAAACTCTATGAAAGATTTGAGAAAATTCCTGGAGTCCCTACCCCAGTTGAGGAAGCAAATCCAGAAAGTTATGCTGATTCATCCTTTGTTGATGAAATAGCAAAAATAGACATGCCAAAGAAATTTGTGGTTCCCTCAATGAGAATCTATGATGGGACCACAAATCCACAAAATCATGTAGCCTATTACAAGAAAAGGATGTTGGCAGCATCCATTCCCAATGAACTACGACAAGTCTACATGTGCAAGGGGTTTGGCACAACCCTGAATGGGCCTGACCTGCAATGGTACATAAACCTGCCCAACGGAAGCATCAAGTCCTTTGCTGACCTGGTCAATTCCTTCAACCTTCAGTTTGCCAGTAGCAGGGAACTAGAAAAGAGATCCAGTGACTTGTACAGGATCAAGCAAAAGCCTGGAGAATCAATTAGGTCTTACATGACAAGATTCAACAAGGAAAAGATATCAATCCCCAGATGTGATGTTGGAACAGCCGTGGAAGCTTTCAGGCAAGGGTTACCCCTGGATAGTGACTTCTACGATGCAATGACCATGAAGCCCTGTCATACCTTTGAAGATGTCCAGGCATTAGCTAGGCTATATTCGGTTGGAAGAAGACAAAGGCTACAAGGCAGACAACACTGACAGCAACTCAGGATATGGCAAAGTCAACAGAAAAAGTTCCAACCACATAGGAAGCAGTTCCAGGCCATCCCCATACACAAGACCTGACCGATCAGAAGTCAACTACACACATGAACAACGAGGTAACTCCTATACTTATTCCTTATCCAAGAATATAACTTCTCTGTTGACATTGCAGGACCAATCAAGAGACTTGACAATATGGGAGACATAGTCAAATGGCCAAAGAAGTCAGACAACCCCAACTCAAGGAAGGATACTACAAGATGGTGTGAATTCCATATGGATGCGCATACAACAGAAGAATGTCTGGGATTGCGCAGGCAAGTGGCCTACCTGCTAAAGAAGGGATATCTGAAAGACCTGATGCCTACAAGGAACAAGGAAGAAGATGGAACAAGAAAAAACCCAGAAAGGCAACAACGTGACCTACCCCCAGCACCACCCATCTATGAGGTCAAATTTATCAATGGAGGATCTGAGATTTGTGGCCTAACAAGCTCAGCTGCAAAGAAAATTGCCAGGAAGTCAAAAATGAAATCTCCTTTTAAACCTAAAAATTTACCTCAAATTACTTTTGACGACACTGATATGCAGGGCATTCCTAATCTGCACCATGATAGCTTGGTTATCACCATGCAAATAGGAACCGCAAGAGTCATGACAATCCTGGTAGATGGAGGCAGCTCGGTGAACCTGATCATGCTTGATGTCCTCAAAGCAATAAAGATTGATGAAAGTCAAATCATAAAGAAGTCCAATGTCCTGGTAGGATTCAGTGGAGAGACAAGGAATACACTGGGAGGAATACACCTGCCCACATATGTGGAAGCAGTCTCCTCATATGAAAGATTTAGAGTCTTGGACTGCCTGTCATCCTACAATGCCATCCTAGGAAGAGCTTGGATCCACGATGTGAGGGCCATACCTTCAACCTACCACCAATGCATCAAGATACCAACAGAATGGGGAGTAGCAACCATAAAAGGTGAACAAAAGTCTGCTCAAGAATGTTACACTGAGTCATTGAAACCCTCCAAGGCAGGTAAGTCTCTCGCCTAGCAATTACAGTACCCTGTCAGGACAACTTATGTGGCAGAAACCAAAATGGAGATAGATCAAGTAATTTTAGACCCTGAGTATCCTGACAGGCATGTAATTATAGGATCTGATGTCCCTGACAACATCAGACCTGAACTAGTAAGCTTTCTCAAAAGTAAATCTTCATGTTTTGCCTGGTCTCACTTTGATATGACTGGTATAGATGCAAATATCATTACACATAAACTAAATATTGACAAATCTTATAAGCATGTGCAACAGAAAAGAAGAAAGTTTGCCTCTGAACCAAATGCAATTATTAATGAAGAGGTAGATAAACTATTGGATATGGGAATGATAAGAGAAGTCATGTGCCCTGACTGGCTAGCCAACGTGGTAGTAGTACAAAAAAAAGAATGGCAAATGGAGAGTTTGTGTGGACTACTGGACCTCAATAAAGCTCGCCCAAAAGATCCATTTCCACTCCCCCATATAGACGCAATTGTAGATGCTACAGCAGGACATGAACTCCTAATATTTATGGACGCCTCAAGTGCATTCAACCAAATTAAGATGCACCCATCTGACCAGGAACACACTGCATTCATCACAGAAAGAGGCATATACTGCTACACAGCAATGCCCTTTGGCCTAAAGAACGCAGGGGCAACATACCAATGCCTGGTCAATATGATGTTCAAGGACCAAATAGGGGATACAATGGAAGTTTATATTGATGATATGGTGGTCAAATCAAAAAAGGCTGAAGACCATGTCAGGGATTTAGAAACAGCTTTCAAGATCCCGGAAGAGTTCAACATGAAGCTTAATCCTTCTAAATGCCACTTTGGAGTTTCTTCAGGCAAATTCCTAGGTTACATGGTGACCAAAAGAGGAATAGAAACCAGCCCAGAACAAATAAAGGCTATACTAGAATTAGAATCTCCCAAATCAGTCAAAGACATTTAAAAGTCGCGACGGGACGTGTTGCGGCCACAAGCGATTCATATCCGGATCATCGAAGAAGATGCGAGGTCTTTTTATGACCTACTCGGGAAAAACAAGTCATTCAAATGGTTGCACGAACATGAGATACCCTTCCAAGATCTTAAAGCATACCCGACTACGCCCCCACTACTTGCCAAACCAGGACAAAGGAGAACCCCGACGGTTTACCTATCATCACACGAGACGGTAAGTGGAGTCCTGACCAAGGAAATTGACGGCCTACAACATCCAGTCTACTATGTAAGTAAGAGCCTCCTAGATGCAGAAACCAGGTATGGCTTACTTGAAAAATATATACTTGCTTTAGTCATGTCCTGCACCAAACTTCAACCTTATTTTGAAAGCCACCCAATTATTATAAGAACTAACTTGCCTATCAAATCATCACGAGAAAGCCCGAGTTATCGAGCGCGGGCAAAATGGTCGGTGTAAATCAGCACCTATGACATAACCTTTGAACCCAGAACAGCAATTAAGTCACAGGCATTAGCAGACTTCGTGGCTGAATTCAGACCTACCCTGGAACCTGACCTCATAAAAGAGGTCAATCACCTTGACACCCATAAATCAGACCAGGAATGGACCCTACATGTAGATGGAGCGACAAATATGAAAGGGACTGGCCTAGGACTAGTACTGAAATCACCACAGGGAGACCTAATTGCACAGGCTATTAGTTGTGAATTCAAAGCCACAAACAATGAAGCTGAGTATAAAGCCCTGATAGCCGGACTTCAGGTATGTATAGAACTTGGTGTAGCAAACCTCAAGGTAAAAACTGACTCTCTCTTAATTTCCAATCAAGTCAAAGGAATATATGCAGCAAAGGATTAAAAAATGGTGCTTTATTTAGAATACGTTAAAAATCTTTGCAAAAAAATTCAAATCCTTTGACATTGACCAAATACCAAAGGACCTAAATACCCAGGCTGATGCCCTAGCCAACCTGGGATCAAACATCAGCCCTGCTGTGTTTGATAAGATACCAATTATCCACCTGTTGGAACCAACCATAGAAAGGTCTGACCAAATCTATCCCATCCACGAGGACACAACCTCCCGGACCAAACCATACTATGATTGGTTCTTACAAGGGATACTCCTTAATGATAAGAAGGAAGCAAGGGCCCTAAGAGTCAAGGCCTCTACCTACATAATTATCAATAACACATTGTTTAAAAAGTCACAGGCTGGACCTTACTTACGCTGCCTGGAACCACATGAAGCTAAACAAGTTATAGAAGATATACATGATGGATATTGTGGAAATCACAAAGGTGGCAGAAGCCTGGCAAGTAAAGTTCTCAAAAGCCACAGCTACTTTTGGCTAACCCTGAGAGCTGAGTGTATAGCATACAGCTCTAAATGTGAAGCCTGCCAAATTCAATCCCCTTATATCCACCAACCATCAAAGCTACTACATTCCATCTCAACCCCCTGGCCATTCATAAAATGGGGCATGGACATAGTAGGCAAATTACCTCAAGCACCAGGACAAAACGTTTTCATGCTGGCAATGACTGATTACTTTTCCAAATGGATTGAGGCAGATTCATACAGACAAGTCAAAGAGAAGGACGTCATATCATTCATCAAACGAAATATCATATGTAGATATGGAATACCTTCAGAAATAGTCTGTGACAACGGTACACAATTTGTGGGAAAGATGACAGCAAATTTCTGTGCACAATGGAATATCAACCTAGTAACATCCACACCAGGCTACCCAAAAGCCAACGGTCAGGCGGAATCAAGCAACAAAGTAGTAATTAACTGCTTGAAGAAAAAGTTGAAAAGGAGAAAAGGAAGATGGGCTGAAGAACTCCCCTTAGTCCTATGGGCTGACAAGACTACACACAAAACAGCCACAGGCCAGACACCCTATTCCCTGGTCTATGGCTGTGAAGCAGTAATCCCAGCAGAAATTCATGTACCAACCACCAGAAGCAGCCTGAATACCATAGAGGAGAACAGACCACTATTACAAGATAACTTGATCATAACCGAAGAACTAAGGGATGCAGCTAAGGTCAGGATAGCCTCCTACCAACAAATAGTAGCCATAAGCTACAACAAGAATGTCAACATTAGAGTATTCAAGGAAGGAGACCTGGTCCTAAGAAAAGTCTTCCTTAACACCAGAGAGAAAAATGCAGGCAAACTAGCTCCAACATGGGAAGGACCATACCTAATTGATTCAATAGTAGGACAAGGAGCTTACACGCTGCAAACCTTGGAAGGAGAGATGATCCCCAAATCCTGGAACATCACCCACTTAAAGTTATTTCATATTTAAACCACAAACAGGTAAAACTATCAACTTCTTACGTGTTTTAATAAAACTAAATAAGTCCCCTACAAAATGTACCTCCTCGCTTTATTTACCAAGTCGCATGCACAACATGCCCTGTCATTTTTAGCTCGCCTAGTCTCGCTTATTTAGATCATTTTATATCAAATCCTGAAAACTTGTTTCACGCCTTCTTTTCATTTGCTATATGTTACACTTAGGCTTAAACAAATATTCAGGATTGAGGGCCACTCCACCCAACCTGAAAAGCATTCCTGAAATGCTCTACAATAAATTTGGCACCTGCCTACCTGACCTAAAAACTAAACTGAGCTCAGTACATAAAAGACAAGTACAATGGTGGAATAGACTAGACTACTTGTCTAAATAAGCCCTCCTGACAGGCTGAGGGCCATAAGCCCTCCTGACTGGCAACCACCCTCCTCTCAAAAAGCCCTCCTGACAGGCAACATAGCCAAAATTTCCCATAAACGGAATGAGGGCCATAAGCCCTCCTGACAAGCATTATTCTAACAGAAAAACGTCAAATGAATTATTTTCAGGTACAAGTCAAGCCAGTCAAAGAAATTAAAGAAATCAAGGGAAGAAGATGACACATTTATACCAAAACAGAATGTTTACCTAGGGATACACTCCTCCTGGGGCAAGACAAAACAAACCTCCAAAAACAAATCAAAAACTAACTGTTTGTCCAGGGAACATCCCCCCCCCGGATAGGCCAAAACCACACAAACTAAAAACATCACAAAAACAGCAAAAACAAAATAAGCCTGCCTTAGAAGCCGTAGCAGAACCAATTCCCTCATCAACAGCCTCCTCTTCCTCTTCGTTCTCACCCCCTTCCTCTTCAGCATCACCATTTTTTTCCTTGGATGGTGGAGAGTCCACTTCCTCATCAGCATGCAGCTTGCAAAGCTCAGGATATGTAGTATTGAGATTGGCCAATTCCTGATCAGGATTCCAAAAAGGCCTGACTTCAACAGGTTTCTTCATGGCATCCATACGACCCCTGCCAAAGAAGTAAAGTGCAACATCCTTATACCTGGCATGTACCAGATCCCTCTCCACAGCCAACTCTTCATTCACCTTCAATTGCTCCTGCATAGCCTGCTTTTCAGCCTTCAACTCTTCCTGAACGGTGTCAAACTTGGCCTGAAGAGCTTTCAGGGCATCCTAAGCAGATTTCAGTTTAGAAGACTCACCACCAACCTAGCCTTCCCTGCCTCATTATCCTCCTTCAACGAATGATTCTCAGCTTTTGACACTTCCAATTTAGCCTTAAACTTTACAGTATCTTTCTTCAAAATCTGTACCTCCCAATCCAGGGTATTTTTTAGGCTATGGACAGAATCCAGCTGACAGGCACCCCTCAGCATATCATTGACATTCTATCAAAGAAAACATACCCATCTAAGCCATAAAACAAAAACAAAAACAAATAAACACACACAAACACCCATACAAAATTAGACAAAAAAATATACCTCCTGAAACATGGTGATTAGGTTGGCGGCATAATCCCTGGTACGATACATAGCAGCCAAGGCACGGGCAGAAGAATCATCTGCCTGATACTGGTAATAAGGATCGTCAACCATAAAGGCCTATGCCTGGATTTGTTCCTTTGCAAACTGAACCTCATCCAACCGAGCCCTAACCCCCTGACCTCATGAACCCCTACTGGCGATTCATCTACTCTTTTCCTCTTCTCAGCACGACCACCCTCATCTACAACCTTCTCAGGCGACACCAACTGGACTTCCTGCACAGGCTCCTGAATCTGAACAGCACTATTACTCCCTATGGCCTCGCTGCTCTTAGATTTCTCCCCTGTGATTTGGGAAATGCCTGCCTTCACCAAAGACAAACCAAAACTAGCAATCCTAGCAGAAGCCCTGGTGGCTGCACGACGAGGCTCTAAATCAGCAATATAAACACATGTCCAAAGCAGGAATCAACAAAACAAAAGAAAGCAAAACTTACTCCCTAACGAAGAAGCCCCTGACGCTTTAGCACTTTTTACTGGCTTATAAGTACTCAATTTGGCCTTCTTAAAACGAGGCATAGGTATTTGCCCCAGACAGGCAGGCCATGCCCTCTTCTCTTCAGGCAACGCCATAAAAGCTGCTATCCGGTCAGCCGACCCCTCAGCATCAGGATTGTTCACCCAGTCATTCACTACAAGAAACAAAAGCAAGTAAGTAGATTTCCCAAAATATATCAGTGTCAAATCAAATTACAATAGAAAAGAAAGTTACCTCCTTCAACAACCGGATAATTGAGATAATCCAGGTCAGGGGCAATTGAATCAGCCTTGATAAACATATAAGTTTGAGGCCATCCCTTATCATCTTCTGAATCAAAATTAGTAATCAGGTGAGCCATCTTTGACCTGACTCGAAGATTGAACCGTCCAGTAGAATGACTCTTCAAGTGGTAGACATTCTTGAAGTCGTCCAGGGTGATAACCAATTTATGTTTAGCACACAACTGCTCAACTGAGTGAACAATTTTCCAAACCATTGGCATGAGTTGAAACGGTGGAACGCTAATAGCCTTGATCACCTCAGCCATAAGAGAAGAAAGAGGAAGTTGACATCCACCCCTGAATGCCCATTCAAAAATGCAGAACCGGCCTGGACTACCCCAATTAGCCCTGACTGGACCACTCTCAGGAATCCAAACCTCAGCCTCACTAGGAATAAGGCCCCTACCCTTCAAATAATGCTCAAAAGTTGGTTTCAACTGATTGGCTTCATGGAAAGATGCTGCCAAAAACTTAACAGGGGTATATTAAACCCCTTTATATGACATGGATAAAATCTCTAGGGCAGCAACCACCTCCACCACTTCATCCTCAGGGATGATGTCTGGAACTTTCTCAACCTCAGCAGGAACCTTCTCAATCTCAGCAGGAACTTTCTCAGCCTCAACAGCAGCCTTGGAAGCAGCCGTCTTTCTTCTACCACCAGCCATATTTTATTTCTTGCTGAAAATTGATTTTTTGCAAAGAGAGAATTCTAGAAAGAGAAACAAGAAATTTTGAGATTGGAATATAAAAATAAGACAGTGCAAGGCAAATTATTTATAACCGCAAAATCAAACCGGCTAGGAAATCAAGTGGTTGAGGCTAATCATGACTCTCCTAGGGTTTTGTAAACCTACCCTATTTATGATAAATAGCCGTTACAAGAAGCTGAATCAAACACAACTTCTAATCCGATAAAAAGATCCATGCACAGTTCTTTGCCTGGCTCAAATTTTTATCTCTTTATTCCTGGCCGGACCCAATAATGGAATAAGCAGATAAGGGGCAATTGTTGGGCCCAGAATTACCCTGCCTGACCTGACAGAGGCCAGGCAATAATCAAAACCAAGACTCAAGCAAAGGACACTTGAAACCAGGCACTAAGAGAATATAGACAGGCACCAAGCAGGAGTTGATACAAGACAGGCAATAACTGACCACTAGCCTGAAAGGAGAACACGTCAGGAACAAGAAAAGCGTTGTATAAGCTGTGCAGGCAACAACCAAGTTGTTTAAATATTATCCATACAAACAAGGAAGACTAGTTCAAAAGGAAAAGATAGAGGCAAGGGTCAAAGGCAACGGCTAAAATATTGTCAACTACCCTATTTACCAGGAAACCCTAAACGGAAGAAAAAGAAGACTAGGGAAGCTAATATAAATTGAAGAGAAGATAAAAACAAAGGGGACACGAAACACACTCTCATTATCACTTCTATTCTTGTATTATTTAGCAGTATTTTTGCTTCTCACGCTTGATACATAAATACTCTGTCAGGCTATACAAAATCATAGTAAAAATCACTTCTGGCTTGGTGCCCGTGGTTTTTTCCCCTTATTCCCAGGGTTTTTCCACGTATAAAATCTTTGTATCTTTATTTATCATTTATTTATTTACCTAGTAGCACTAGTCAGGCAAGTTATTTGAGTTAGATCACCCCTCCTTAACTCCCCTGGAAGGCCGTTCTCATTTAGCAAAATCCCTCCCAAAACAGATACCGCTCCCTCATAGCCTCCTCCGCCTCCCAAGTAGCCTCCTCAACCTCATGTTTAGACCAAAGAACCTTAAGCAAAACTGTTTCCCCATGCCTAGTTTTCCGAACCTTGAGATCAAGAATCTGTTTTGGCACCTCAAGATAAGACAAGGACTCATCCAACTCTATATTCTCCACCTCCAACACATGGGAAGGATCGCTCACATACTTCCGTAACTGAGACACATGAAAGACATTATGCACTCTATCCAAAGCTGCTGGCAACGCTAACCTGTAAGCAACCTCACCCACACGATCCAAAATCTCATATGGTACGATAAACTTCTGGCTCAGCTTCCCTTTCTTACCAAACCTCATCACCCCACGCATAGGAGACACTTTCAAAAGAACCTTGTCCCCAACCCAAAACTCTATGTCACGACAATGTAAGTCTGCATAGCTCTTTTGTCGATCCTGGGCCGCTTTCATCTTTTGTCTGATCAGCTTAACCTATTCTATCATCTCATGTACCATCTGTGGTCTTAAAATCACTGCCTCAGCTCTATCATCCAAGAAAATTGGACTCCTACACCTCATCCCATACAAAGCCTCAAACGGTGCCATCCCAATGCACGTGGGGTAGCTGTTGTTATAAGAAAACTCAATAAGGTCCAATTTATCCTCACAGCTACCACCAAAATCCATCACACAAGCTCGCAGCATATCCTCCAAATTCTTGATGGTCCTCTCTGTCTGTCCATCTGTCGCAGGATGAAAAGTTATAGTCATCTTCAAAGTAATTCTCATTGACTCCTGCAACTCTCTCCAAAACCGTGATATGAACCTCGCATCCCTATCTGACACTATATCCTTAGGAACCCCATACAAATGATATTGTCCTAACTTAGGACGGTTTAGCCCCGTCCTATTACCTTATTCCGACTCATTTTGTGTGCTTAATTGTCTAATAAGCTCATTTAGGGGGCGTTTGGTACGGGAAAGGGTAAGAGAATGAAATCAAGAAAGGGTAAGAGAAGGAAATGAATGGGACCACCCATATTATACTTGGGTGTTTGGTTGACAATTATAGGAAAAGGGAATTAAAAGCCAACATCCACCACCTCCACCACCATTACCCACCACCTGCCAGCATTATCTACACCGACATCACCACAAGTAGCGGCGCCGATGATCTTCCTCACGGTACTCCACGGCGAACCTAATCACCGCGCCTCACGCCCTCAACAAACACCACAATCCCGACCCCAAACACCTTATTCATCCTAAAAAATCCACCACAACCCTTTGAAAACCCCTCCCCCACCGCTTAAAACATCAGATCTGGTGTGGCCGGCGTCGGGCGGTTGCAGTGGTGTGGCCGAGGAAGGTGTTGGTGGTGGTGGGTGGGGTGGGAGGGTTACTGAAGGTGTTGGTGTGGTGTTTAGTGGTTGAGGATATGGGGTAGCGTGGACAGGCGGCGTCGCTGGTGGTGGTTGTGTCGGCATCCCTGGTGGTGGTTGTGTCGGTGTGGTGGGTGTAGGTGGCAGTGGTTGACGGTGTGAGAGGGTGTGGTGGGTGTTGGTGGGAGTGGTAAAAATAGGAAGTAGGAGGAAGAAGGGATTATGGGGTTATGGGGTTATGGGCTTACCCAAGAGGGGAAGGGTAAGGATGAGAATGGTTTTAGGGGTAGGGGGTATGGGTTACCCTTTCTTTGTGTCAAACAAACAACAACAAAAGGAATCAACCATTTTTATTCTCTTTCCCTTTCCTTATTCCCCCCAACCAAACGCCCCCTTAATTACTAATTTATAATAATTAGTGGTATTAGTTTATAATTAATAATTAATTGTATTTATGTATAATATTAGTATTATTATTATTATATTAATTTAATGTGCAGGCAAGACGGGAAAGTGAGGCCGAAGAGCAAGACGGGATTATGAGAAAAAATGGCGGAGGTGAAAATAGACTAAATCATGGAAAAATAAACTAAGTAAAGGAGCAGCTGCTAATTTCAGACGGTCTTTGCTGAGCTTTTACTACCACCTCGGGTCACCGTGGCAGCCACAAATCACCACCACTGACCACCCTCCACTTCCAACATCACATCCCAACCATCCACGACCACCATGGACCACCGCAACAGCCACCACGAACCCACCTTTCCCCCTAGCCACAAACATACAATTATAACCATTTCATGCGACCATCTTTTAACCACCACCAAAGCCACCTCCAGCCACCGTGGGAGCCACCCATCACCACCACTAATATCCTCCTACTTCCAAATTCAACACCCAACAACTCATCACCACCATTGACCACCGTGGAAGCCACTACGACCTCCCTTATACCCTCTGTCCATCAACATCAACAAACATAAACCAAGTTTAAGACCCTCTTTTACACCACTTTCAACCACCATTAAAGCCAACACTAGCCACCATACCAACCTCTTACGACCACTACTAACCACCCCTGACATCCAACATTACTAACCAACCTCCGACAACCAGCGTGGACCATCGCATCAGGCGCCATAGCCTCCCGTATACCCCTCGACAAGCAACAACAACAACTCGTCTTTGCCGACCCACCGGTAGCCGTTCTCTCCTCCGGCGGGAACACACCCTATTTATCTCCTTTGTTTGAAGAACCCGCTACCGGTCATAGCCAGCGGCAGGCGGGCAACCGGCGTGCAACACCTCAATCCATCTCGAATATCAATTTTGTGCTCTATGCCGGTAAACCGTCTGCCGGCTCACCGGCATCCACCACACTGATACCGTCGTCAGGTACCAAAAATAAAATACCTAGTTACACTAACAGAAGCTAGCAGTAAGTAGGGTCGATCTCTACAAGGAGGCGGTCACTATCTACTTGTCTATTCGGTCTGTCTACGGTCACAAGATGGGGGTTTGATTTTTTTGACTAAACTAACGAGATTAAGGCAAGAGAAATAGAAGAAGAGAAATAAAACAGAGGGAAAGGAAACTAGGATGTCGGTTAAGGTCACAGATTAGTCGATGTGTCAGTCTAAGGGGCAATGAATATCTCCTTCCGGTCTCAATTCGCCTTAAAAAACTATTAGCTTAGCTTCCGCCCTCACTAAACCATTCTATTGTTCACTGCGGGTCTCACCCCTTCCAACCTTCCGGTCTAGGTCAAGGCTTACCAAAATTAAAAAGGCTAATTGCGTTGATTCAATCAGCAAGATACAATTAAAGCAGCGATTAACAACATAAACAAAAACAACAACAACAATCTGCAAACTAATTAGCAATTAACATTCATTCATCGAATCCCCTAATCCTAGTAGAGAGAAATTAGCTACTCATATTACTAATGTTGTCAATACTAATAATAATGAATAAACTAATTAAAGGCATGATAGAACAACAATAATTATGCATAAGATGAATTAGGGCAGAAATTAATATATAGAGAAACCAGGATTAAAGCAAGGAAATAATAGATTAAGATTAATAAGGGAAGAAATATTACAATCACAAGAGTTCCGGCGTAAAGAACAAATCCACTAGCAAGATATTAAAGGAAGAGCAAAGTTACAGTGGAGAGAGATTGGAGAGATTCAGAAAATGAAAGAAGCGTAAGTAAAAAGTGTGTTTATGACCTAATCCCGACTTCCTTTATATAGGGAAGTCATTATTAACATAAAATAAACCTAACACGGGTTAAAAATCCCGAGTATATAAGCTAATCACTCGATCGAGTAACTTTATATCACTCGATCGAACAAAACCAAGCTAAAACCTCTCGATCGAGTACTTTAGGTACTCGATCGAGCACTTATTAAATAGGCACTACTCGATTGAGTAGAAAAAGGGGTCGATCGAACACAATTGTACTCGATCGAGTACTTTCCAGCGCACAATTCCTGCTTCGCGCACTGAACTTCAAACGGCTGCCATTTCTTCGGTACTTGGGCAAACAGGGCGATTCCGATGGCGTTGGAAAGCTAAGAGGACAAGATTTCATTTCCAATTGTAATCACCTGAAAATCAGTTGTAGAACATGAGATATAGCTCTTCAAAGTAGGCACTAGCAATTTGAAGTTCTTCCTTTGCTAGCCTTGCTATCTTACTTCTTTGCGCATCTCAAAATAGCTACATTCCCGCTCCAAATTCACTCTTCCTCCAAATGCATGATCAACGGACAGTAAAAGGCTCGATTTCACTATTTTCTGGTCCATTCCTGCAAATAGAATAAAACAAACCAAAGTAGCATATTCGGGGCATTTCGTAGCATAAAACTACGATAATAGCATAGAAATACGTGCATAAAAAGGCCAAAAAGACTATATAAAATGCACGTATCAAATCTCCCCAAACCAAACATTTACTCGTCCTCGAGTAAACTAAATGGAAACTAATGGAACGGAAAAGATAACTCAGAGCTAGATACAAATGCCCACTTAGACCAATTTAATGCAAGCAAACTAGCACTTATAGCAAACAGTCAAATGCAAACGAGTTGTAAGATGTTTATAATAAAGCTGAACCGTCGACCTTGCATGACCTTTAATAATGGACTCTCACGGGTCACTCTTCTCTCATGAAGCAAAGGGTGAACATATATATGTAAGAGAGAAAGAAATATAGTCGCTCACCTAGACTACGACCCACATAAACATGCATGCAACTAATATGATAGACAATTCTAACTACCGTACATACATTCCAACCAACAAGGCCCTGTCACAGCCGAGGGCTTACAAAAATATGGCAAAGTGAGGAAATGGGTAAGAAAAGGCAAAGCATTTATGGGAATGTGGAGGTATAGGTGGCCAAGCTAGTACCTAAACAAAACCATATGACAACATCCGTTTCTCACTCAATTATGAATTAAGCACATATGCCCTTCATTTGGCACAAAACTCACCAAACTAAACTGAAAATACTCCTCAATAAATGTAAATAAAGCATAGGAGTGAAACCATCAACAGTCCCTTTTTTTTTCTTTTCTTCTTTTCTTTTCTTTCATCAAGTCTTTTTCTTTTTTTTCTCTCTTTTTTTTTCACGTTTTTTTTTCTTCTTTTTTTTTTCATCCTCCTTTTCTCATAAATTACCAACTCCAGAACAATACAAAACAAGCCAAACTTGGCACAATGAAATATATATCACAAAACAATCTAAACTAGCTTAACAAGGCAGACTAAATTTGGATGTAGTTAAGGGTCAACAGGCAAATTTGGCTAATGTGGAGTTAAATGGGTAAAAATGAAAGAAAGGGAAATTATAAGCACCTCCCTGCATGTGACACCAACCACTAACCCGAATGTATGTAGGCAAAAAGCAATTGAATTTCATATACGTGCAAATTAATGAACATGTTATGCAAGGAGTAACTACTCAAAATCCTACATGAAATTGGTCATAAATGACACCAGTTTATAAGGCTCTTATTCCTTAGAAATTATAAGTAGCTTGCCAAAATTTTCAGGTCAAGTCTATTCGTTCAGCTAAATTTTAACATTAACTCGTAGATATGCAAAAAGACAAGGCTAAAGATAATTAGTTTTTGCAAGGCTTAAGTAAAAAGACAAATTATAGTGAAATTTCATCATCGAAATCGACCGTTCCGACTCAACCTACATGCTAAAATAAACGTGAAATTTTTTGAATTTTCCAATTTTTAAGAGATTTGAAATTTTATATGAAAAATAAACAACAATGCATACAGAAATTAAACGTGATAACAAAAATGCAATAAAAACAACATGCAGACATAGATATGAATGCATAACCTCCCCAAACCAAACCGTTGGTCGGTCGGAGCTATATTCTATTTTTCGGAACAATTGTCGTTGGAAGCACCTAGACCAAAACACAATTTATAACTTCACAAACAACTCTACAATTAGTAAAGAGGCAAGTAAAGGTCGGATCCCAAGGGACGGGAATTGAGATGAGATTTCTATTGAAACTAGTGGTGTCTTAGGGGTGTCACAATTTGGGTTGATGTAGAAGGTCACTAAACTAAATAGCAATGAAAGTAAACAAGCAAGATGAATTAAAAGGGTTGTAAACAATTGATAAAAAGCACTAGGGTGTCATGGGGTCATAGGGGATTCATGGGAATTGATCATACAAACACGTTCTCAAATTATAAGCAAGCAATTATTGTTGTGATGGATTGAGTTGGGTTATATCTTACAATCTTAGGAAAGTTTGGGTCCCACAGCCGAATCGATTAGATTGTACAACACCTACAAGTTGACTTAGTCTTTCCTACTCAACAACATGCATGGTCTAATGAGACTCGAGTTGGTTTATGTCTTACAAGTCTCATTGAAAAGATAGGTGATGGGTAAAAAAATTCAAGGATTAATAGGCTCGCATTTCATCAAACATAACATGTGCATGAGTTGAGATCAAAACAAGCAAGCAAATAAACCATGAAAGCATATTAATTTAAACATGAATCATTCCCCATGTTGGTTTCCACTAATTATCCATTAACCCTAGCTAGGTGACTACTCACTCATTATCATGTTGATCATGCTAGCAAGGTTGTCAATCATACCAACAAAGTAAAACATGATGAATAAATGAAAGTAATTAACAATAATTAAAAAGGGATTAAGAGAATTATACCTACTAATGATTCCAATAATAAAGCAAAGAGTAAAAGAAGTACTTGATGCTTGATTGAGAGGTTGTCAATCTCCCAATAATAACCCAAATAATCTTCAATTACCCAAAATAAAGGATGAACAAGAGAGAGATTAAGGAAATAAAACTTGTATTAAAACTTGATTAATTGTTGATTACAAAACTAAAGAGAGATTTGATTAATATTAACTACTCTAAGAATTGACAAGAAGAACATATCTTCAAATTAGACTAATGGGGTATTTATAGTGTAAATTAGGTGGATGCATTAGGGTTAACTAAGGGCTTAAATGACGATTAAGTCCCTACTTAAGAAAACGCCGGTATTTTCTGAAGGATGGGCATCTTTCTTGAAGCTTGAAGAAACGAATTTGCGCTGTCTTGGAATCCGTGCGTCTTAGGCTCGGGACGGCCGGATCCTGTGTCTCTGCCCGGGCGTCTTTGGGAGAAGACGGGCGTCTTCTGGTAGCTGCTGCCCGGGCGTCTTTGGTAGAAGACGCACGGATTGTAGTGCTGGGGACGGGCGTCTTCTTGGCAATCCGCACGGATTGCTGCTCAGACTTGTTTCTTCTTCTTTTCTTCCCTTTTCTTCATAAAATCCTTGGGGATTTCCTTGGAGATGCAAAGATCTTTCTGTAATACTCCGTATTTACGAGTCTTAGGGTACTCTATCGAGTAGGCGTTACTCTGTCGAGTAAGGGAGTTTTGCGAAATAAAATAGTTTCTGACCTGTTGGGTACTCGATCGAGTAACTAAGGTACTCGATCGAGTAGGGGGTACTCGATCAAGTACCATGGATACTCGATCGAGTAGCCGGTTTACGGGGGTTGTTTTCTCGGGTTTTGTTAATTATGCGATTAAGGTATATAATCTTTTCGTCATTCATTCTAATCACTTTTCTAAAACCTAAATCACTGTGAGAAGAGAAAGTAAACTACGTTCATCACCTTAATCGCATTGTTAACAAATCCCGGAGCTTGGAAGGTCGGATTTCGCTTTTCTTTACATCATTGTAATCCTTGCGTCGAGGGTAAGACCTTTATACCGTTTTTATTATATTTCGTCAAAGTTAGTTAAACCCTAATTTTGGGAATTGGGGATTTTGTTGTGTCATGTGCATAGTAGTGATTATGTGTTTGTATAATTAGGAGGAGGATTCGTAGAGGAAGCTTTCGATATCAAGCTGTGAGATCGTCGATTATTGTGCTTTTCCGGTAGGGTTTCCCCTACTCAGTATTACTTACATGTGGTGTGGTGTTGTCTTTGTAATTAGTATAATTGGTTGATTCAGACGATGTTGCGATTGTGATTGTGATTGTTTGTCTTTGGTTCTCGAGATGCGTTCTCGGCTGAGTGGAGTCACTTGCGGGAGTGGCTTCACGCCCTAGTTTCGCCCTTCGTGGAACCCGCCACGGAAGGGGATGTGCACATTAATGGGACAGGGTTATCGCTCGGTATGATGAGCGGGGCTTAGGTGGGAACGGCTGCGGTCCCCCATGGCGTGGCTGGTCGGTGGGATCGGTGACGGAGATGGAGTGGAGTGATTGATCGTGTATGATTGTTTGAGTTGTGTTGGTTCTTTGTATTGTTAATTATATCACTTGTGTAAATAATCGACCGGTTAATGTTTTTAAAACCTGCGGTGATCCATTCGGGGATGGTGAGCAGATATTGAGCAGGTATGACATGAGTACTATGACATGAGTACTGGGATAGCTGGGATTGCCACGATCTGATGATAGGAGTCTTCCGTTGTAGCTTAGTAGTTTTCATATACATTATTGATTCAAGAGATGACCATTTTGAGAACATGTATTAGTATTTGGTTTGGTTTTGGATTGTAACCTTTCGCTAAGTAATTCTATTTAAATGTTGTTTCTTCATTGTTTATTTGATTATCATTGCCTCGGGTAACCGAGATGGTAACATCCTTATACCTGGGTGGTCTTGGTAAGGCACTTGGAGTGTGGGGGTGTTACAAAATGGTATCGATCGACGATCCTGAAACCTCGTAACCAATGAATCCAATGAATATAGGGAGTCAATTAAAATGAACCGGGGTAAAGGTTGTAGGAGCTAATGCAAAGACTTGGGAGACGTCCTAAAGTCGCGAACTCGCCCTACAATTTTGAACCGGTCACATGGGGGGGAATATCTTTGAAGTCGTATGTGTTGTTTGTTCGCTTGTGTGTGGATGTAATGAGATGTGTTGTAAATGTTGGATGTTTGAAGTAGGAGTTGAGAATATGAATGAAATTGAGGAGATATATATATATATATATATATATATATATATATATATATATATATATATATATATATAGAACGGTGTTGGAATGAGAAGCATGTTGAGTAATTACTATGTGGTATTAATAACATGATATAATTGTTTGTTAATCGCATGAGCAGTTGAGTAGCATAGTATGCATAATTATGAAATGATATCGTGTTTATAAGCTGTTTTACATGTTAGAATATGTTATAGCATACGGGTAGCATATTCGAGTTAGCATGACTCGATCGAGTGGGACTGACTCGATCGGGTGGGTTTTTGACGATTTTGAGTCCAGAATCGTGTTTTTGGGTACTCGATCGAGTAACTAGGGGTACTCGATCGAGTAGGGGGTCACTCGATCGAGTAGCCTGGCTACTCGGTCGAGTATGTTAGAGGTCGGAAGGTCCATTTGTGTTCGAAGTCGGGGTACTCGATCGAGTATGTTGGGCACTCGATCGAGTAGCCCCTTACCCGATCGAGTAGGTATGGACACTCGATCGAGTGTCACCTGGGCAACTTGTTTTTGTGTTTTGCGGTTTAGTGCACGTGTTTATGTCTACCCTTTCTTATATATAGCTTCAAGATACCGCCTAAGAGAAACGCTTACTATGCGAGAGCTGAGACCATGAATACGGATGATATTGTTAAGATGTTGGAGCACCAGGATGCTCTTACTGAGGCCTTAAAGAAAGTGAATAAGGATAAGGAGGTTGATCACTCTAAGATCAGCCTTTACATAGCTAGGTTCAACCCAAAGGAGTACAAGGGGATCGGGGAACCAAACCTTCTTAACAACTGGCATCGTGAGATGGAGAATATACTAGACACTGGTTCATTGTCCGATGAGATGAGAGTAGAGCAAGCTGCGTTCTACCCGAGGGAGGCGGTGGTGAGTGGTGGGATAAGGTGAAGGTGAGTGCCAAAGAGATGTATGCCAATTAGGGCTTACCTGCTATACCTTGGGATGAGTTAGTAGGGCCATGAGGAAAGAGTTTGTGCGAGCATGTGAGAAGTAAGTGAGAGAGGAGTTTGATGGGTTTAAGATGACATCGACATGTCCGTGGTGAGTACTATAAACAGTTCAATGAGAAGTCTAGGTATGCTGAGGATATCGGTTTGAGTGAGGAGAAACGGCGCCGAGGTTTGAGAGGGGGTTGACTCTAAGATCATGGATAAGCTACCGTAGGAGTCCTTGCGATGTCAAGGAAGCTTATGAGAGAGCTGGGAGAGCGAGAGGTTAGTAGAGATGGCTCAAGAGAGGTCGGTGTGGAGAAAATAAAGGCGGAGAGTGAGAGTGGTGGCCAATCTAGTCACAAGAAAGGCAACCACAATCAAGCTAAGGGTTTTCTTTGGGTCGGGGTTTAGTCTTTGGGGCTTCCTTCGGGCGTGGCCGTGGGAGTAGTGATAGTAGTTGGGGTATGACTTGCTTTGTTTGTGGCAGTGTGGGCCACAAGAGACATGAGTGTACGAGTATGCCGGAGCTTTTGGGGGGGAACGGCTCTGGGAAGCTATTCTCGGGGACCGCACGAGTTATGCGAGCAAGGACCAAGTGGGTCATGGTCTAACCGGGAAGTCGAGCTATCGGGGTGGTGGTAAGCTCGCAATGGCGGTAATTCTTATCGAAACCAGCTACGAACAACAACAACAATCGGGGTCGGGGGCTAAAGCGGCCACATCACCCGATCTTGTCCGGGAGGTGGAGCGGAGAAGACGAGTGGAAAGTCTGTTCATGATGGATAAGAAAGCGGTGAGGAGGATGCACATGTTATCTTGGTACCTTTCTTGTTAACGGTATTCATACCTTTGTTTTGTTTGATTCGGGGCTTCGGTCGTTTGTATCGTCGAGTCATGCTAAAAGGTTGGGTTTGAGAGTATATGAGTCTGTGAGTGAGAAAGTTTTTATACCATCGGGAGAGTCTGTATCTTGTGGGAGGTTGTTTAGAGATGTGTCTATGATAGTTGGGCAAGTTGATCTACCTGTGGACTTGCTAGAGTTTCCTTTTAACGGTTTTGAGATGATAGTCGGGATGGATTGGCTGGGAAAGTATAAAGCTAAGATAGACTGTCATCAAAAGAAAGTATCTTTGAGAGGGCCTAAGGATGTTAGTGTGTCTTATCGTGGGTTTTTAGTCAAACCCAAAGTTAAGTTGATTGCAGCTGTCACCTTGAAGTCTTATGTGAGGAAGGGATGCCCGTTGATCTTATGCCATGTGAGAGATGACCGGATAGAGAGTCCGACAGTTGATGAGATACCAGTGGTGGGAGAGTTTGCCGATGTTTTTCCTGACGAGATTCCGGGGTTACCGCCGAAGAGAGAGATAGATTTCACCGTTGAGTTGAAACCGGGGACGGGGCCAATCTCTAAGGCACCGTACCGGATGGGTCCTAAAGAGATGGAGGAACTCGGAAGCGAGTTAGATGATCTGATAGAGAAGGGATACATTAGACCTAGTGTATCGCCGTGGGGAGCACCGGTTCTTTTTGTGAAGAAGAAGGATGGGAGTTTGAGGTTATGCATAGATTACAGAGAGCTGAACCGAGTGACAGTAAAGAACAAGTATCCTTTTCCAAGGATAGATGACCTGTTTGATCAGTTGAGTGGTGCATCAGTCTTTTCTAAGATTGATTTGAGGTCGGGGTACCATCAAGTGATGATTAGAGAGGTGGACATACCAAAGACAGCTTTCACGTTGAGGTATGGTCACTATGAGTATGTGGTGATGCCGTTTGGGTTATCTAATGCACCGACAGTGTTTATGGATTTGATGAACAGAATCTTCAGACAGTTTCTGGACAAGTTCGTGGTAGTGTTTATAGATGACATCTTGGTCTACTTTAAGACTAAAGAGGAGCATGAGGAGCATCTGAGGATCGTGTTGCAGACTTTGAGGGAGCATGAGTTGTATGCTAAACTGTCCAAGTGTGAGTTTTGGTTGGAGAAAGTTGATTTTCTGGGGCATGTGATCTCTAAGGAGGGAGTAGGCGTGGATCCAGCAAAGATTGAGGCAAAGTGTGGAAGTGGGAAGCACCAAAGAATGTCGCCGAGATTAGGAGTTTCTTGGGTTTAGCTGGATACTACAGACGGTTCGTGAAGGATTTCTCCAAGATAGCTAGACCTATAAATGACTTTGATGAGGAAAGAGAACAGGTTCCGTTGGGATGAGAGTTGTGAGAAAGCGTTCCGGACATTAAAGGAGCGTTTGACCACAGCTCCTATCTTAGCATTACTTGAAGGGATCGAGAACTTTGAGGTTTATACAGATGCCTCAAAGAATGGGTTGGTATGTGTGTTGATGCAGAGCGGTAAGGTGATTGCCTATGCTTCTAGGCAATTGAAGCCGTATGAAGAGAACTACCCTACACATGATCTAGAGTTGGGTGCGGTGGTGTTTGCTCTCAAGATTTGGAGACATTACCTTTATGGGGCGACCTTTAAGGTATTTTCGGATCACAAGAGTCTCAAGTACATCTTCACTCAAAAGGAGTTGAACATGAGACAGAGGAGGTGGATGGAGCTGATTGGCGATTATGACATGGATATTATCTACCATGAAGGGAAAGCCAATGTCATTGCAGATGCTTTGAGTAGGAAGAGTGTACACTCCACGTGTACAAATGACTCTATCTTTAGTGAGGTGAGAGATGAGGTGGGGAAGTTCGGGATACATATGATTGAGAGAGGAGATGATGTGGGAGATTTTGATGCGGCCTTATCTTTATGATGATATTCGAGGTAAACAGGCTTTAGATCCTAAGATGGTTGAGTGGAGAGCTGGAGTAGAGAAAGGGACAGTGTCCCGATTTTCTATTCACACAGATGGTAGTTTGAGGTTTGATGGTAGGTGGTGTGTCCCTAATGATGAAGAGCTGAAAAAGAC
Organism: Silene latifolia; assembly: GCF_048544455.1. Taxonomy (NCBI): domain Eukaryota; kingdom Viridiplantae; phylum Streptophyta; class Magnoliopsida; order Caryophyllales; family Caryophyllaceae; genus Silene; species Silene latifolia. Next base: position 34,911,435 of record NC_133531.1, read on the forward strand.
AATCATGACAGAGGCACATTGTACACCATATTCAGTACATCCAGGCGAAGACAAGCTATACAAGGACTTGAAGAACACATTTTGGTGGCCAGGATGAAGAAAACAATTTGAGTTCGTGGCTCGTTGTTTGACATGCCGAGAGAGTTAAAGGGGAACAGCGACCGACCACAAGGTAAGATTCGGTCTTTAGAGGTACTGAGTGGAAGTGGGAATCCATTTCTATGGATTTTATCGTGCGTTTACCAAAGAGTCAACAGGGTAATAACATGATATGGGTGATAGTGGATCGATCGACCAAGTCACTCACTTTGTTACAATGATGAGATACATGGACTAAAGCACAATTGGCTATGGCTTATCGAAAGAATGTGCTTAAGTTACATGGAGTCCCTAAGGACATAGTGTCCGACAGAGATGCGAGGTTTATATCAAGGTTTTGGAAAGAGTTGCAGGAATCTTTGGGAACAACTTTGAAGATGAGTACTGACTTTTCATCCCTGCGTGCACGGTCGGACCGAGAGAACAATCAAAACTCTTGAAGATATGTTGCGAGCTTGTGTGATGGACTTTGGTGGTAGCTGGGAACAGAGGTTGGATTTGATAGAGTTTTCTTACAACAACAGCTATCACATTAGTATAGGCATGGCACCGTTTGAGGCTCTATATGGGAGGAGATGCAGGAGTCCGATTTGTTGGGACGACAGTGCTGAGGCATTGGTTCTAGGACCAGAGATGGTACATGAGATGGTTGAACGGATTAAGATGATCAGGGAACGGATAAGAGCTCGGGATAGATAGAAAAGAGTTATGCAGATCTACATCGTCGGGACATAGAGTTTCAGGTTGGGGATAAGGTTCTTCTGAAAGTGTCTCCTATGCGTGGGGTTAGAGATTCGGGAAGAAAGGCAAGCTGAGTCAGAACTTCATCGGTCCTTATAAGATCTTAGAGCGGGTTGGAGAGGTTGCTAATCGTCTGGCTTTACCTGCTGCGTTAGAGAGAGTGCATAATGTGTTTCATGTATCGCAGCTGCGGAAGTATGTGAGTGACCTGTCACATGTGTTAGAGGTAGAGAGCTTAGAGCTAGATGAGTCTTTATCATATCTTGAGGTACCTAAGCAGATTCTTGACCGGAAGGTTAGGAAGACTAGGAGTGGTGAGACAGTTTTGCTTAAGATCCTTTGGTCTAACCACGAGACTGAGGAAGCTACATGGGAGGCAGAGGATATCATGAGAGAGCGCTACCCTTTCCTTTTTGATCAGGTATGTTTGGTTACGAGGACGTAACTTTGTTTCTTTTAGGGGGGTAGGAGATGATCGCAAAGACTTTTTAAGAAGTTTGATACCCTTTTTATGTTGCGTCGGTATGGTTGTTGTCGTTTGAGTCGGGTGGAGTTCGAGTCAGTAACATGTTTTATGTTGAGTGTTGTTTTGGTTGTTGAGTCGGGAGCGTTGTAGTGTGAGTCTTTGTTTGGTGTTGGTTTGAACTTCGGGGACGAAGTTCTTTTTAAGGAGGGAAGACTGTAATACTTCGTATTTACGAGTCTTAGGGTACTCTATCGAGTAGGCTTTACTCTGTCGAGTAAGGAAGTTTTGCGAAATAAAATAGTTTCTGACCTGTTGGGTACTCGATCGAGTAACTAGGGTACTCGATCGAGTAGGGGGTACTCGATCGAGTACCATGAATACTCGATCGAGTAGCCGGTTTACGGGGGTTGTTTTCTCGGGTTTTGTTAATTATGCGATTAAGGTATATAATCTGTTCGTCATTCATTCTAATCACTTTTCTAAAACCTAAATCACTGTGAGAAGAGAAAGTAAACTACGTTCATCACCTTAATCGCATTGTTAACAAATCCCGGAGCTTGGAAGGTCGGATTTCGCTTTTCTTTACATCATTGTAATCCTTGCGTCGAGGGTAAGACCTTTATACCGTTTTTATTATATTTCGTCAAAGTTAGTTAAACCCTAATTTTGGGAATTGGGTATTTTGTTGTGTCATGTGCATAGTAGTGATTATGTGTTTGTATAATTAGGAGGAGGATTCGTAGAGGAAGCTTTCTGATATCAGCTGTGAGATCGTCTGATTATTGTGCTTTTCAGGTAGGGTTTCCCTACTCAGTATTACTTACATGTGGTGTGGTGTTGTGCTGTAATTAGTATAATTGGTTGATTCAGACGATGTTGCGATTGTGATTGTGATTGTTTGTCTGTGGTTCTCGAGATGCGTTCTCGGCTGAGTGGAGTCACTTGCGGGAGTGGCTTCACGCCCTAGTTTCGCCCTTCGTGGAAACCGCCACGGAAGGGGATGTGCACATTAATGGGACAGGGTTATCGCTCGGTATTATGAGCGGGGCTTAGGTGGGAACGGCTGCGGTCCCCCACTGGCAGGGCTGGTCCAGTGGACAGTCGGTGACGGATATGGAGTAGAGTGCTTGATCGTGTATGATTGTTTGAGTTGTGTTGGTTACTGTATTGTTAATTATATCACTTGTGTAATTAGTACTGACCCCGGTTAATGTTTTTAAAACTGCGGTGATCCATTCGGGATGGTGAGCAGATATTGAGCAGGTATGACATGAGTCTTTGGGATAGCTGGGATTGCCACGATCCGATGATAGGAGTCTTCCACGTAGCTTAGTAGTTTTCATATACATTCAGTGATTCGAAGAGATGACCATTTTGAGAACATGTATTAGTATTTGGTTTGGTTTTTGGATTGTAACCTTTCATTAAGTAATTCTATTTAAATGTTGTTTCTTCATTGTTTATTTGATTATCATTGCCTCGGGTAACCGAGATGGTAACATCCTTATACCTGGGTGGACCTGGTAAGGCACTTGGAGTATGGGGGTGTTACACTTTCCGCATCATTGCCCAACTACTATAATATGTACAAAGGCCTTCTAATCGTGCCTCTCCTTGATGCTTGGTCATTGAATTCAATCAATTTAGTCTCATTTTGCCATGAAAATGCAAGGTTTGCACTCCTTTCCTACCAAGGACACAAAACCTCAAAGAATATGCAAAACAAAGAATTAAAGACAATAAATGACCCAAATATGTACTAAAAATCATGGGAAAAAGGCTAATTTGGGGACTAAATATGCGCTAATTATGGTCACATCAAATATCCCCAAACCGAACCTTTGCTCGTCCCGAGTAAAGAGGTGACAAAGATTAGGACCATTATTTAAACTAACCTAATAATATAGCCGATATGAGACAATTAGCGGGTCTCACTTCGCCCCTTCAACTCACAACAAGACAACCATGAGGTAGGATGCCTTCTTGCAAGGCAAGGTGGGTCTTGCCAAAATGGCGACACATCCAAACATTAAGCACACAAAATCAAATAATGGATGCATCTACAAAAGGAATAGCCACTTCCTCATCAAGTGGCGAAGTCAACTAAAAGAGAACAAATTTAAGAGCATATATTCCGTCACAAATACTAGTTCAACAAATCACTAAGGCTAAGAGGATGGCACTAAATCACCTCCAAATGGTGTTAAACTAGACTACTTTCGTCCTCAATTTCCAAATGCTTTCGTCAAGAGCGATCGGATGGTGTGGAATGATGATCCCCATGATGCTAGTAGCATATGACATGACAAGTCTCGAGTTCTCTACAAAAGTAAAGGTCATGGATCGTCCCAAGCTCGACAAAGTGGCTTGACAAAAAGGCTTTTTGGGAAAGAAATGCTCAAATCGTTATAAACAAGGGTGGATATGACTAACATTCAAAAATTGACCTCATTCAACTTTCACATTTCAAAAATTAGAGATGGGGTTTGTCCCTTCCGTAGTAATGTCCTTTGCTTTCGTCAATCGCTTATTAGGCATTCGGTTAACCTCTAGACAATAGTTTTTCGGGGTGATAGTCACTCTGTCTCTGGGCGGTTGAATTCACAACCGTGTGGGGGCCCAATTCAATGGATCCCTCTCCAAAGCACATTGAAGTGGTACGCCTCCATCAAAACAACTAAAATTCTCAATATTTCAACATTTCATAACATTTGAGGTTTCCTTGGCAATAAAACGTTTCCACATACAAAATCTTTGAAATGAGCACTTCAAACTTATTGATAGAAAGTATTTTTGGGTTGCCATACCACAAGGTCAATCAAGGTCACCTAGACAAGTTAACCAAGTCCACATCGCATCACGGGGTTGGAATAGGTGACTTACATGCAAACCCTTGACTAGGCTTTGGGTCATGGGTCGAAAGACACTAGTATGACACAACCTAGGGTGTTTTACATCCATTCTAGTAGGCAAAGTCTTAAGTTGAAAAAGTATTTGTAATGGCTTAGTTGCACTTGTCAAAGTTCTCAATTAAACACTTTTCAAAACATTTCATCTAAATGCAACTATATGCCATGATGCAACTATTATATACATCCTAATGCAAGTGATTCTACCAACTAATATGACATATAAACTAAATGTAAGTCCTAAGTTCACATTGTTATACGTACCGCATCAATCAAAATAAAGCCACATAGTCATTAACATAAAGAGGAAAAAGGAGATTGGAAAGATCATACCATGCGGTCTTCAATATCCTCATGTCTCGGATGTGGCGTAGTCGATCAATGTGAACAAGGATAGAACAAACACAATATATACACTAATATATACATGACTACACTACAAAGGAAATGAAATTTTTTGTTTTTTTTTTTTGGATTTTTGAATAAAAGTTAAGCTAGAATTCCCCATCCCCACACTAATATGGGCATTGTCCTCAATGGCCAAAATGATGGAAAATTATGCAAACATGATGCATGATTTCTACACTAAATGCAAGCTACACTAGTCTACACTACATGATGCATGGTTTTTGTTTATGACGGAGAGGATAATTTAGATTACCTCCCGTTGTGTATGCATGTACTTCCCCAAACCGAGTTAGACATTATTGCTAATGTCCTAAGGTTGGGTGTAGTTCATGCACACACGATGCAATGCATGAAACTAAATTTTTCATTTTGGATTTTCAAAAGGTGGGAGCAATAAAATGAGAACACCTCAATGGGGCCGAGGTGTTAGTCCTCTATGGTGCTAGGACTACTCCAACAATGATCAAGATTAATAAAATACAAGTTAACAAAACACAAACTTCTTTTCATGAAACTTTGAAAATAAAAGAGAGGAGATGAGGAAACTTCACTTAAACTTAGGTGGGTGCCTCTCGCCCGCTCCACCTAGCTTTGAAGTAATCCTCTAGAGATCGGCATCATCTCCTTCTAGATCGCTATCCCATTTCTCCTTTGATGCATCACTCATACTCGGGTCCATGAACTCGTCCTCTTCACTTTCAAGCTCCACCGTGTCCCCTCCGCAAGAATTGTTGCTTCCCTTCTCTTGTCTCCAGTGTGCTCCTTCATTTGCCCTCTCCGAATTGGGGAAGAGTAAGTCCATTTGAGCCCATGAGGGAAATGCTCCTTTCTCACTAATCTTTCCCTTTTGAACCATATCTTGGTATTGAGGATAGAGTGCATAGTAAATGTCCACGTTGGTTTCGTATTGGCGGAAGTGCAAATCTTGTAGAATTCCCGTGACAAAATCGTCACGGGGAAGGATGAAGGGATTGGGATGGTTGTACGGTTGATAAGGAAATGGGTAGGGAGGCACTTTGATCTTCTCATCTTGGGATTGTTGCTCTTGTTGTTGTTGTTGGGGATTTTGAGGTGGTGGTGCTTGTCTTGGCTGGGTTGGGTTTGGAGGGATGAGGTAGGATGGGATTGGAGACAAAGGTCCTCTTCTCGGGGAAATTCGTGGTAGGCCGGTCATCGGTAGATATATCGGATCACTTCCTTTCGTTAACCACTTGATCTGCTTATCAACCCCCTCAAGGGTTATCCAATGATGATGAATGATAAGAAGATCTTCATTTATCCTCGTGTTTCCCGAAAGTGGAGCATACTCATTATTCTCATTGAATCTCGGATTGAAATGCTTCGCAAGCCTAGTAATGAGTCCTCCATTCATAATGCGTTTCATCCCGTCATCATCACCATTCCTAAACTTTGCCCATTTCTCGAGTAATACTAGAGGTGCATTGAAGTGGTACACACTTCTTCCTTGAATATTGAGGTAGGATTCCATAAACACAAGGTCTAATTGGTTCACGATCGCCGGATCTCGGTGAGCAAAGAGGGTGCCCGAGAGGAACCGGTAAGTGACTCTTAAGATCGGATTTTGAATATGAAAAGCAAGACATTCCTTGTTGTATATGAAGTCCCGGCCGGTCATGGCCCTCCACAAAGGTTCAACACTGTATTTCTATGGCTTCGATGTTCGGGTAGGCGAAACATCGAGTCCATGCACATTTGCGAATTCTACAAGGGTCATCATTCTTGGGACATTTTCCAACCTAAACTCTATGCATATTGTTTTGTTCAAGGTTGTAATCTTCAAAAAGCTCAAAAACTCAAGCATAAGAGATCGATAAGTTTGCTCATACATGTGGAAGAGGGTGGAGAGGCCAAATACTTCAAAGAGAGCTTCCACTTGGTGATAAATCCTAAGTTTCCTTAAGGTATCATGACATAAAAACTTAGTAGGAAGAATGTTCTTACTTAGAAGCCGGTGGAAGACTAATCTTTGCACATCATTGACAAATTCCACATTTGAGAAGTCATCAAGCCTTGTAAGATCTACAATCTCTTCATGCTCCCTTCTTAATGTGTTGACATGGGAGGTAGAAGAACTTCCCCTCATCCTTGGTCTCCTCCTATTCCTAAAAGAGGATCTCCTTGGTGCCATTCCTTGATTATTGAGCTGGATTCTTTTGATTTGTGAAGGAATAAAGATGCTCCTTGTTGATTGAGTGTTGCCTTTGGAACCCTAGAAATTTGAGGGTTTTTGATTTTGTGGGGTTAAGGAGTGATTGGGATATGCTTTGGAGTCATAAGGGGGTGGGTTTTTATAATGCAAGTGGAAGGAAGGGTGATGTGTCACTAAATGTGTGGTGGGGTGTAATTTAATTAAGAAAAGACGGGCCAAATCACCGCGGGAAGACGGGCGGATTCGAGCAGAAGACGCTCGGATTCAAGCTCTTCGGGCCGGGCGGATTCTGGGTAAGACGCCCGGATTCGGTCACAGCTAACTTTCCAAAAATATGACGCCACAGAGACGGGCGGCTCGAGCATAAGACGCTCAGATTCTTTCTTATCGGGACGGGCGTCTTCTGCTGAAGACGAGCGGATTCCTTTCCAGGGAAATTTCTTAAAATGCACAGGTAGAAAGACGGCCGGATTTCTGCAAAGACGGCCGGATTCTTCAGGTCGAGCGTCTTTCCTTCTGAGACGCCCGGATTCTTCTTCAGTCCCAAAATCTTCAAATTCTCAGCTTAGCAGGACGGACGGATTCTTCACAGGTCGCCCGGATTCCAGCAAGACGGTCGGATTCCAGGGAACACGCACGTGTTCAAGCTGTGAATTCTTCCTTTGACTTCCTCCTCTCATAGACGCTTCCCCACACTTGAAAATTGGTACCTTCCTTCATTAAGAATTCGTTAGTGACCCTCCCTCACTTACTCTCATGAAAAGAATTTATGCTTATTATTAAAGAAATGTAATAAAATTATAAATGCAAGTTAAAGGGTTAGTATATTTACAAGTGGTGGTTTAGGGAGGACTCCACCAAACTCTCCCTTTGATGGTTCTTTCAAGGATGAGAAGGCCCGAGGTAGGTGACCTCGACCTCTCCAATAAACGCTCCTTCATAGTATGGCTTCAATCTTTGACCATTGACTTTGAACTTGCTTCCATCTTCCGCTTTGAGTTCAAAATTTCCATATTTTCCAACTTCGGTTATCACATAGGGACCCATCCATCTAGAATTCAACTTTCCAAGAAAAAGTCGGTAGCGGGAATTGAATAGAAGGACTTTGTCCCCTTTGTGCAAGGCCTTTTGTCTAATTCTCTTGTCATGGAGTAATTTCGTTCTTTCTTTGTAAATCTTTGCATTCTCATAGGATTGTAGTCGGAATTCCTCCAACTCTTGAATTTGAATCATCTTCTTTTGACCACTTAACTTGAGATCGAGATTAAGAGCTCGGATCGCCCAAAAAGCTTTGTACTCCAATTCAATTGGCAAATGACATGCTTTTCTATAGACAAGCTTGTAAGGGGAGGCTCCTATGGGAGTCTTATAGGCCGTCCTATAAGCCCAAAGAGCATCATCAAGCTTTGTGCTCCAATCTTTCCGGGTCTTGTTCACAACTTTCTCAAGGATTTGTTTGATCTCTCTATTTAAAACTTCAACTTGACCGCTTGTTTGAGGATGATATCCCAAGCCGGTTCTATGTTGGACACCATATTTGGTCAAAAGAGATGTAAGTTTCTTCTCATGGAAATGCGTTCCTCCATCACTTATAATTGCTCTAGGAACTCCAAATCTTGGGAAGATTATCTTCTTGAAGAGCTTGGTGACCGTTTTTGCATCATCATTTGGAGTGGCAATTGCCTCCACCCACTTTGAGACGTAGTCTATGGCCACAAGGATGTATTTATTCCCATTGGATGTCACAAAGGGACCTTGGTAGTCGATTCCCCAAACATCGAAGATCTCCACCTCTAGAATGCCCATTTGTGGCATTTCGTTCCTCCAAGAGATATTCCCCGTTCTTTGACAAGCGTCGCAATGAATGATGAATTCTCTTGTGTCTTGAAACATTGTAGGCCAATAGAAGCCCGATTGAAGAATCTTTGCAACGGTCCTCCTTGCTCCATGGTGCCCACCGTAGGGTGATGAGTGACACCCGTCCAAGATTCCTTGGACTTTCCATTGAGGGATGCATCTCCGGTAGAGCCCATCACTACACTCCTTGTAGAGGTTTGGGTCATCCCAAAAGTACCTCTTCACTTCGAATAGGAATCTCTTCCTTTGGTTGTGGTTCAAATTTGGAGGGAGTACTCTTCCAACAATATAGTTAGCATAATCGGCAAACCATGGGGTGATGTGCCTTTCAAGTTGTGTTTGAATGGCCATCAAAATATCGTCGGGAAATGAGTCATTGATCGGGGTTTCTCCATTTTCATCATGAAACCGGATCCTTGACAAATGATCCGCCACTACATTCTCGGCTCCTTTCTTGTCTCTTATTTCCAAGTCAAATTCTTGAAGAAGTAAAATCCATCTCAACAACCTTGGTTTTGCCTCCTTCTTTATCAAGAGATGTCGGAGAGCACGGTGATCCGAAAAGACAATCACTTTGGATCCAAGCAAGTAGGAACGGAATTTGTCCAAAGCATAGACAATGGCAAGAAGCTCCTTCTCGGTGGTATCATAGTTCACTTGGGAGGGATCAAGAGTCTTGCTTATATAATAGATGGCATGAAGAGCTCTTCCTACACGTTGGCCAAGAACCGCTCCAACGGCGTAGTTGCTAGCATCACACATAATCTCGAATGGTAGCTCCCAATTTGGAGGTTGGATGATCGGTGCCGAGATTAGTGCTTCCTTGATTCTATTAAAGGCTTCAACACACTCATCGGTGAATTGGAATTGGGCATCTTTAAGCAAAAGTTGAGTGAGGGGTTTCGCTATTTTTGAAAAATCCTTTATGAAACGGCGATAAAAACCCGCGTGACCGAGAAAACTTCTCACCCCTCTAACGTTCATGGGAGGTGGGAGTTTATATATCACCTCAACTTTAGCTTTATCGACCTCGATGCCCTTTTCCGAAATTAAATGACCCAAAACAATTTCTTCATTGACCATGAAGTGACACTTTTCCCAATTTAAAACAAGACTAACATCTTCACATTTTTGCAACATAAGAGAAAGATTATGCAAACATGAGTCAAAGTCTTTTCCATAAAAACTTCCATTATGGTCTCTAAGTAATCGGAGAAGACACTCATCATGCATCTTTGGAAAGTGGCGGGGGCATTACATAAACCAAAAGGCATCCTCCTATATGCAAAAGTACCATAAGGGCATGTGAAGGTGGTCTTATGTTGGTCATCCGGGTGTATAGGGATCTGGAAGAATCCCGAATACCCGTCAAGGTAACAAAAGAATTTGTTGGAGGCTAGCCTCTCAAGCATTTGGTCAATGAATGGTAGGGGGAAATGATCCTTTATTGTTACGGAGTTTAATTTTCGATAGTCAATACACATACGCCAACCGGTGATCATCCTTGTGCGTATTAGTTCAATCTTTTCATTTGTCACTACCGTGGTACCTCCTTTCTTAGGTACCACTTGGACGGGGCTAACCCACAAAGAGTCCGATATGGGATATATGATTCCCGCATCAAGTAATTTCATAACTTCTCCTTTGACAACTTCTTGCATGTGGGAGTTCAATCTTCTTTGAGGTTGAATGGTAGGTCTATGGTCTTCCTCTAGATAAATTCTATGCATGCAAAAGTTGGGACTTATCCCCTTAAGGTCATCTAGACTATAACCTATAGCCTTCTCATGTTGTTTCAACACATCAAGCAATTTTCCCAATTGGTTCTCATCAAGTCTATCATTAACAATCACGGGTTTGGTCTTTGATTCATCAAGGTAAGCATATTTCAAATTTGGGGGAAGGGGTTTTAAAGTAGGAGTTTGTACCTCAGTTTCCTCCTTTGGAGTTTCATTGAGAATTTGCTCCATCTCCATTAGACATTCCATTCTCATAGCATATTCAACTTGTTCTTCATTCTCATCAACCTCATCATATTCAAATTCCATGATGGGTTCCTCTTGCTCTTGAGCTTGTAAAATATCTTCTAGGATGGATTGCTCATCTTCTATGGGTTGACATGCTTCCACAAGGATGTTATGCACTAATTCGGATTGTGCATGAGTAAGTTCTTTGTTAGCTAGAGCGGCCTCAAAAAGATCCACCTCCAATTCCCAATACATATTTTTAGCCTCGCTTGTTTCCAAGACTTCCAATGCTTGCATGGGATATTTGAAGAAAGGTATACTTAAGTGGTCCTCTACAAAACAATCTATAAGGTCCATCTTGCAAAATATCGAACAACTTGAAGACAATTAGAACAAACCTTGAGGAGTTTTACTTCCCCAAGGCAAAGAAAGACACAACTAATAACAATATAAGAAAATCTAAATCAAGTTAACGCCGTCCCCGGCAACGGCGCCATTTTTGGTCGGTCGGAGCTATATTCTATTTTTTGGAACAATTGTCGTTGGAAGCACCTAGACCAAAACACAATTTATAACTTCACAAACAACTCTACAATTAGTAAATAGGCAAGTAAAGGTCGGATCCCAAAGGACGGGAATTGAGATGAGATTTCTATTGAAACTAGTGGTGTCTTAGGGGTGTCACAATTTGGGTTGATGTAGAAGGTCACTAAACTAAATAGCAATGAAAGTAAACAAGCAAGATGAATTAAAAGGGTTGTAAACAATTGATAAAAAGCACTAGGGTGTCATGGGGTCATAGGGGATTCATGGGAATTGATCATACAAACATGTTCTCAAATTATAAGCAAGCAATTATTGTTGTGATGGATTGAGTTGGGTTATATCTTACAATCCTAGGAAAGTTTGGGTCCTGAGCGAATCGATTAGATTGTACAACACCTACAAGTCGACTTAGTCTTTCCTACTCAACAACATGCATGGTCTAATGAGACTCGAGTTGGTTTATGTCTTACAAGTCTCATTGAAAAGATAGGTGATGGGTAAAAAAATGCAAGGATTCATAGGCTCGCATTTCATCAAACATAACATGTGCATGAGTTGAGATCAAAACAAGCAAGCAAATAAACCATGAAAGCATATTAATTTAAGCATGAATCATTCCCCATGTTGGTTTCCCCTAATTACCCATTAACCCTAGCTAGGTGACTACTCACTCATTATCATGTTGATCATGCTAGCAAGGTTGTCAATCATACCAACAAAGTAAAACATGATGAATAAATGAAAGTAATTAACAATAATTAAAAAAGGATTAAGAGAATTATATCTACTAATGATTCCAATAATAAAGCAAAGAATAAAAGAAGTACTTGATGCTTGATTGAGAGGTTGTCAATCTCCCAATAATAACCCAAATAATCTTCAATTACCCAAAATAAAGGATGAACAAGAGAGAGATTAAGGAAATAAAACTTGTATTAAAACTTGATTAATTGTTGATTACAAAACTAAAGAGAGATTTGATTGATATTAACTACTCTAAGAATTGATAAGAAGAACATATCTTCAAATTAGACTAATGGGGTATTTATAGTGGAAATTAGGTGGATGCATTAGGGTTAACTAAGGGCTTAAATGACGATTAAGTCCCTACTTAAGGAAACGCCGGTATTTTCTGAAGGATGGGCATCTTTCTTGAAGCTTGAAGAAACGAATTTGCGTTGTCTTGGAATCCGTGCGTCTTAGGCTCGGGACGGCCGGATCCTGTGTCTCTGCCCGGGCGTCTTTGGGAGAAGACGGGCGTCTTCTGGTAGCTGCTGCCCGGGCGTCTTTGGTAGAAGACGCACGGATTGTAGTGCTGGGGACGGGCGTCTTCTTGGCAATCCGCACGGATTGCTGCTCAGACTTGTTTCTTCTTCTTTTCTTCCCTTTTCTTCATAAAATCCTTGGGGATTTCCTTGGGGATGCAAAGATCTTTCCTCATCATTGCCCAACTACTATAATATGTACAAAGGCCTTCTAATCTTGCCTCTCCTTGATGCTTGGTCATTGAATTCAATCAATTTAGTCTCATTTTGCCATGAAAATGCAAGGTTTGCACTCCTTTCCTACCAAGGACACAAAACCTCAAAGAATATGCAAAACAAAGAACTAAAGACAATAAATGACCCAAATATGTACTAAAAAGCATGGAAACAAGGCTAATTTGGGGACTAAATATGCGCTAATTATGGTCACATCAACCGTACAATGCCCTCATTGTACCAAAACATGGAAAGGAAACGCAAACTAAAAGAGAGAGAGTAAATGCGGAAAACTCACAAGAGTACGCAAATAAGGGACCTCCCCAAACCAGCCAGCAACGTGGGAGGTCGCAAACAGCTGCCAAATACCATCATAAGAAGCTAATCCAAGCAATGGGCGTCCAAAGGCACTCGATCGAAGAAGAATAATGGTCGATCGAAGACTTCTGTCTTTGCAGGTACTCGATCGAGTAGAATAAATGCTTGATCGAGTAAACTTAGCAGCAAAAGCTCTCGATCGAGTACAAAAAGTACTCAATCGAGTCACTCTTAGTATATTCCTGCAAAGACGCAATAAAAACAGCCCGCAAAACTAACAAAACAAGCTTAGCCGAATAGTCTATGGTATGAAAACCAATTATTACACACAACTAAAAAGAAATGAAATATTCGAAAAACAATTAAAAATAAAATATCCGGGTTGCCTCCCGGGTAGCGCTAGTTTCAGTCAGGTCCCAGCTTGACCTTTTTTTCTTCGAGCCTCTCATTAATTAGCCTGGTCAAAACAGCTCAAAGCGCGCAGCAACCGATCAAACAGCTGCACATGTGCTACACAAAAATGTAAGTAGCACCATAGTAGAACAGAAGCATAGGAAAATAAAATGTACAAACGTTTAAGCCTAACAAATTTCCTATGACAACTCCTAAATTTGTCAACAAAATAAAGGAGCTCATGAGCAATTAATAATAATCTAGGGAAGCGTTTCAGATTATCAAAATTGAGATGACAAGAACGATGAAAAACTGTTAAATTACCTGACCAACTGGGAAGGGGTAAAGCATCGGAAGAAGAAAAAATAGGAGTCAGTACTATTAATACCAACAATAATAAAATTATCGTTAACCACCTCAGGTTGGTTGCTCTCAAAGTCGGAATTATTAACAAAAGAATTTATTACCTCATCTGTGCTAGGAGCAATTACCGACTCAGCTGTCTACTCGTCACCCTCCTCTGTGGATATCGTCCTGTAATTCGCAGCCTCAAGCGCATCCAGCTCGGCCTTGAAAAGGGGCGATTCACCGTAACCATTATCATCATCAAAATCATCATCTAGAACAAACCCACATGACGAAACAATGCTCTCACTGACCAAACTACTCGATCGAGTAGAATTATTACTCGATCGAAGGATTTCTTCCTGATTTTTACTCGATCGAGTACATTGAACTGCTCGATCGAGTGAATTTTGCAGTGCATCGCAGAAATCTTCATAACTCGCTTCATTTTCGGATAGATATTCGTAATCCGAGTCATCCAAATCATTAATAGCGCTAGGCAACTCGGGTCTTTCATGGGAAAGACCACTCTCGGTAAAGTACACCTCCTCTGGTTCCCTGCTATTCGACTCAGCAGATAGCTGAGCTATTTGAGGCTCCAGCTCAATGAGTTGAGCTTCTATACGTCTATCATACTCTTGCCTTTTGGATGCAATTGTCTTCAACAAATATTTCAGCTCCGCAATCTCTTCTTCCCGTATATCAGGAGGAACTTGTTGTTGCGGTGGCCAGATAAACGGAGGCTGTTGGTAGCCTTGTTGATAAGGTGGATGTGGCGGAGCAACTACAGAAGGTTGACTAACTCGTCTACACTGGTTGAACGTGTAGACCTCGTCATTCTCAGCTAAGCAAACAGATGCATTGTGCTCAGCAGCACCACATCTCCCGCAGTAAATCACCTGCTCCGCTAGGTGACGGGTCAAAGGTACTCAAGCCTTCCTTTTGAAGATCTTTTACCTAGAACTGTCTAGGTAGGACCTGTAGGGCCTATCAAAATAGCACTAAAGAAAAAGATTAGAACGGCCTCAAGGGGAAAATCCCTTGAGGCTAAAAACAAACATAATTAAACAAATAAATAAAGTAGTTGCCTCCCCGGCAACGGCGCCAAAATTTGATACCGTCGTCAGCTACCAAAAATAAAATACCTAGTTACACTAACAGAAGCTAGCAGTAAGTAGGGTCGATCTCCACAGGGAGGCGGTCACTATCTACTTATCTATTCGGTCTGTCTACGGTCATAAGATGGGGGTTTGATTTTTTTGACTAAACTAACGAGATTAAGACAAGAGAAATAGAGAGAAGAGAAATAAAACAGAGGGAAAGGAAACTAGGATGTCGGTTCATTAATGAATGTCAATTAATTGCAGTTAAGGTCACAGATTAGTCGATGTGTCGGTCTAAGGGGCAATGAATATCTCCTTCCGGTCTCAATTTGCCCTAAAATACTATTAGCTTAGCTTCCGCCCTCACTAAACCATTCTATTGTTCACTGCGGGTCTCACCCCTTCCAACCTTCCGGTCTAGGTCAAGGCTTACCAAAATTAAAAAAGGCTAATTGCATCGATTCAATCAGCAAGATACAATTAAAGCAGTGATTAGTAACATAGACAAAAACATCAACAACAATCTGCAAACTAATTAGCAATTAACATTCATTCATTGAATCCCCTAATCCTAGCAGAGAGAAATTAGCTACTCATATTACTAATGTTGTCAATACTAATAATAATGAATAAACTAATTAAAGGCATGATAGAACAACAATAATTATGCATAAGATGAATTAGGGCAGAAATTAATATATAGAGAAACCAGGATTAAATCAAGGAAATAATAGATTAAGATTAATAAGGGAAGAAAGATTACAATCACAAGAGTTTCGGCGTAAAGAACAAATCCACTAGCAAGAGATTAAAGGAAGAGCAAAGTTACAGTGGAGAGAGATTAGAGAGATTCAGAAAATGAGAGAAGCGTAAGTAAAAAGTGTGTTTATGACCTAATCCCGACTTCCTTTATATAGGGAAGTCATTATTAACATAAAATAAACCTAACACGGGTTAAAAATCCCGAGTATATAAGCTAATCACTCGATCGAGTAACTTTATATCACTCGATCGAACAAAACCAAGCTAAAACCTCTCGATCGAGTACTTATTAAATAGGCACTACTCGATCGAGTAGAAAAAGGGGTCGATCGAACACAATTGTACTCGATCGAGTACTTTCCAGCGCACAATTCCTGCTTCGCGCACTGAACTTCAAACGGCTGCCATTTCTTCGTTACGTGGGCAAACAGGGAGATTCCGGTGGCGTTGGAAAGCTAAGAGGACACCATTTCATATCCAATTGGAATCAACTAAAAATAAGTTGTAGAACTTGAGATATATCTCTTCAAAGTAGGCACTAGTAATTTGAAGTTCTTCCTTTGCTCGCCTTGCTATCTTACTTCTTTGCGCATCTCAAAATAGCTACATTCCCGCTCCAAATTCACTCTTCCTCCAAATTCATGATAAACGGACGGCAAAAGGCTCGATTTCACTATTTTCTGGTCCATTCCTGCAAATAGAATAAAACAAACCAAAGTAGCATATTCGGGGCATTTCGTAGCATAAAACTACGATAATAGCATAGAAATACGTGCATAAAAAGGCCAAAAAGACTATATAAAATGCACGTATCACACAACACATCAATTACTCGACTATTTCTTCAGTTATTTGCTGCCAGTGACATCCCCGGCCGCCGGCAGGCCCCTCCTGCTCCTCAATTGCATGTTTCAGTCGAAATGTCATTGCTGTTGTTTTTGTTTCACATTGACTTTGGCTATTAGCTTTAGTATTTATTATTATTATTATTACTATTATTATTATTATTATTATTATTATTATTATTATTATTATTATTATTATTATTATTATTATTATTATTATTATTATTATTATTATTATTATTATTATTAATCATTGTAATTAGTATTATAGTTAGTATTATTACTAGTGTTATTATTAGATTATTATTATTATTAGTTTAATTAAAATTGTAATTAGAGGATGCTATATAAGTCCCCTCTCTCAACCTACCTTAGACATTAGAATTAGTCTATCTTACATTAGACACTCCATTAAATTAGATAATTAGTCTCTCTATTATTCCCTCAAATATGTAAGAACCCTAATTAATTTCTTTATGCTATCAATCTTTCATTAATCAAATTATAATCTTTCTTCCATATTAGTCTAATTCCTCTCTAGTCCATTCAAGATCTACACTAGTTCAATTTTTTACATTTAGATTAGGGGTTGTAATTAGAAGAAAGAAGAGATTCCTCCTTTTATTTTCAATCCAAGTTCCTTCCTTTAATTAGTGTTGGTATAATTCTATCTCTTAGTTACTCTTTATTTCAATTGTTTACATGTTTATGGTTTGTTCAATTACTTGTTTCTATATAGTGTTTCATCTTGTTATTTTCATCTTAAATTGTTCATCTTTTATTCTCATCTTCATTACCATGTTTGAGTAGTGTATGTCTAGGGAGGAGGGGAAGGTCTTGTAGGATTAATGGGTCGAATTTGAGTTGTATTTGAATGCTAATTGTTATGGGTAACTTGTCTTTTATCTCATGCATACAAGGTGTTTGTTGAAATGCTTAAGTGAGAATTTGAGTTTTTCATCATCCTTTAGCTTGTTAAGGTGAGAGCCTTAACTTGTGCTTTGATTGTGTGCTTGATCATGGGGTTTTGGGTAGTTTGAGGGAGACCTTGACTAACCTTCACTTTGAAACCTCTTAGACCGAGAGGTCAAGACTTCACCTAGACAATTACCCATATTCGTAGCTTCATTTGCTTGTGTATATCATTGGATGTTTGCCTCTTGCCTTGTGTATTGAGCATGTTGGGGGAGTGGTCTAGACGAGAGTTTGGTCTCTTCCTTGCTTGGTTTGACTCGCCTACGGCGAGAGTCGGGACTAGTTAGACCGCACCAGGCAAGTGAGTTAGGACTGGTTAGGATGAGAGTTCAACTAGAATTTACCCAAGGATCATCTCGTATCGAGAGATAGAGACACACCTAGACTTCATTCTCCATTATATCCTTTTGCATCGACTCAACCTTGTACCCCTCCTACTTGAGTGACCCCGACACCCTAGCCCCTCTTCTCATTGTGCTTACCTTGTTTGTTTACTTACTTGTTCGATTATTTCATGTTGTTAGCTTAGAATTTAGCATAGAAATCATATCAATCTTCTTGATCGACTAGACTAAAACGGAGACATAGACTCATAACCCGATTCTAACCTCACCATCTCTTGGGACCGACCTCCTTACCCTACTACATTTCATTAGTTTGGTATTGAGCTTTTATAAATATTGTTTGATTGAGGGGACCGCGACATCCCTACTATCGGCAAATGAACCACATGTTTCCTATAAGCCAAAGCTAACTGTATCTTGGTCCAAGTATCTTTCATCGGAAAAAAGTGAGCTGATTTAGTCAATCGGTCAACCAAAACTCATATCATGTTTTTACCCTGTTGACTCCTCGGCAAACCCACTATAAAATCCATGGAGATAGACTCCCATTTCTACTCAGGTACCTCAAGAGACCGAATATTACCTTATGGTCATCTTCTTCAAATATTTATATAACTTGTCACCACATGGATGTACTGAATATGGTGTGCAATGAGCCTCTGTCATGATCATCTTCCTCAATTCCTCGTCATTAGGTACACACCACCTGTCATCAAATTTCACACTGCCATATCTGTATGAATAGAGAACCTGGACACTGTCCCTTTCTCTACTCCAGCTCTCAACTCCTCAACTTAGGATACAAGGCTTGTTTCCTGCGAATATCATCATAAAGATCTGGTTCCACTGTTAAGTCCCCTCTAGCATCCCCTTTTTGTATCATATGGATTCCCATCTTCCCCACCTCATCTCTCAACCTCATCAAAGACATAGCTGTGCATAGAGAATGCACACTCTTCTTGCTCAACGCATAAGCAACCACGTTAGCCTTCCCTTCATGACATATAATATCCATTTCATAATCCCTAATTATCTCCATAAAGATAGTGCCTCCAAATCTTGAGAGTAAACACAACTGCACCCAACTTCATATCATGTGTCGGGTAGTTCTCCTCAAAAGGCTTCAATTGCCTAGAAGCATAGGCAATTACTTTCCCGTTGTGCATCAACACACATCCTAAACCATTCTTTGAGGCATCTGTATATACCTCAAAGTTCTCACACCCTTCAAGTAATGCTAAGATTGGAGATGTGGTCAAACGCTCCTTTAATGTTTGGAACGCCGTCTCACAAATTTAATCCCAATGAAACCTGTTCTCTTTCCTCATCAACGCTCTCATAGGTCTGACTATCTTGGAAAAGTCTTTCACAAACCGACGGTAGTACCCTGGCAAACCCAAGAAACTCCTGATATCTGCCACATTCTTCGGTTCTTCCCACCGAGTAACTGCCTCTATCTTTGCCGGATCCACAGCTACACACTTCTTTGAAATCACATGCCCTAGAAAGGCAACCTCCTCGAGCCAGAACTCACACTTAGACAAGTTTGCATATAGCTGATTGTCACGCAAAGTCTGCAACACTATCCTCAAATGCTCCTCATGCTCCTTCTTAGTCTTAGAATAGACTAAGATATCGTCGATGAAGACCACCACAAACCGATCCAAAAACTGGCTGAAGACCCGATTCATCAAATCCATAAACACTGCAGGTGCATTAGATAACCCAAACAACATCACAACATACTTATAGTGACCATACCTCGATGTAAATGTTGTCTTCGGTATGTCCTCATCCCGAATCTTTACCTGATGATAACTTGACCTCAAATCGGTCTTAGAAAAGACCATTGCCCCGTTCAACAGATCAAACAAATCATCTATCCTTGGCAAAGGATACTTGTTCTTCACTGTAACCCTGTTCAGGTCTCTGTAATCAATGCACAGCTTCAAACTCCCATCTTTCTTTTTTACGAACATAACTGGTGCTCCCCACGGTGATACACTAGATCTAATATATCCCTTATCAATCAAATCATCCAGATGTTTCTTTAGCTCCTCCGATCCAACTCCTTATGACCCATGCGGTACGGGGCCTTAGAGATTGGTCTCGTCCCTGGTTTCAGCTCCACACTGAAATTTATATCCCTCTTTGGTGATAACCCTAGTATCTCCTCCGGAAAGACATCTGGAAACTCTCCCACCACCGGTATCTGATCAACTGTCGAACTCACCATACTATGGCCTCTCACATGGCATAAGATCAACGGACACCCCTTCCTTAGATAAGAATTCAAGTCACTGCTGCAATCAACTTGACTTTGGGTTTGACAACAAACCCACGATAAGACATAGTAAGTCCCTTAGAACCTCTCAAGGAGACTCTCTTTTGGTGACAGTCTATTCTAACCTTGTACTTACCCAACTAGTCCATACCAACTATCATCTCAAAATCATCCAAAGGAAACTCTAACAAGTCCACTGGTAGGTCAACCTGCCCAACTATCATTGATACACCCTGATACAACCTCCTCGCCTGACGGTACAAGGACTTCCTCTTTTACAGACTCATACTCTCTCAAACCCAAAAGCTTAGCATGACTCGATGATGCAAACGACAGTGACGCCCCGGAATTAAACTAAACAAAGGTAAAGACTCCATTAATAAGAAAATTACTCGTGATTACGTGAGCATCATCCTCAGCTGCTTTCTTCTCCATCATGAAGAGTTTACCACTGGTCTTCTGTCCACCTCCCTGGACAGTACTGGCAGAAGTAGATGGCTTAGCAGGCGACCCCTGGTTGTTGTTCATCGCCGGTCTTTGATATGAATTACCGCCATTGCGGTTAGCCCCACTATTGTTGTTGTTCTGACTACCCTGATTACTCCATGACCCAGCCGGCCTATTACTACCGTAACTTTGAGATGGACCCTGGGCAAAACTCCAATGTGACTGCCTCTGAAAACCCCTGCCCGCTGCAATGGTACACTCATGTCTCTTGTGGCCCACACCGCCACAATTAAAGAAAGATAAACCCCAGCTATTACTACCACCACCACGGCCACGCCCGTAAGAAGCTCCACCACTGAACCCCGATCCTGAAGAGTAAGCCCTCACCTGGTTATGGTTGTCCCTCTTGTAACTAGACTGACCACCACCCTCACTCTCGGCCTTCCTCTTCTTGGAAGCTCTCTCCCTATTCTCCTTAGCCATCTCTACCAACCTCTCAGCTCTCCCAGCACACTCATATACCTCGTTAACATCAGTAAGGACTCCTACCGGCAGCTTCTCCATAATCTTGGGTGTCAACCCTTTCTCAAACCTCAACGCCAAGTTTTATCGATTCAGCCCCATATCCTCTGCATACCTAGACTTCTCACTGAACTTGTGATAATGCTCAGCCACTATCATATCAGAAATCATTTTGAAGTCATCAAACTCCTCCCTCAACTTACTACGCACATGTTCCGGCATAAACTCGCGTCGCATAGCCCTCTTAAACTCACCCCAAGGTATAGCAGACATCCCCTGTTTCACATATAGGTCTAAAGCACTTTCTCTAACCTTATCCCACCACTCTCCAGCCGCATCCCTCAAGTAGATCGCAGCTTGTTCCACTCTAAAATCCTCAGGGAAATGAACCACATTAAGTATGTTTTCCATCTCTATGTGCCAATTATCAAGCAAGATCGGTGCACCTGTGTCCATGTACTCATTTGGGTTAAACCTTGCGATATTTATACTCATCTTAGCGAAATCCACACCCGCCTCTTTGTCTTTCCCGAAATTCTTTAAAGCATCCGTGAGAGCATCTTAGTGCTCTAACATCTTAACTATCTCATCGATACTCATGTTCTCAGCCCTAGCATACAACGCATTTCTCTTTGGCGGCATCTTGAAACTATATAAGAAGAAAGGTAAACATGAACACACATCTCATACCTCAAACATGTATATGACCTGCACTGAACCTACCCGATCGAGCATCATAACCCACTCGATCGAGTTGAGGCCACTCGATCGAGTTGCCCACCTACTCGATCGAGTGCCTCGACTCCAGAATCTAACCAGAATGCATCCAAAACATCACTCCATTGAGCCACACTCTTACTCGATCGAGCTGACTCCACTCGATCAAGTGCCCCTACCTACTCGATCGAGTGCCCAAAAACAGTGCACTGTCCAGAAACGAAAAACACCCCACTCAATCGAGTCACACCCACTCGATCGAGTAACTCACCTACTCGATCGAGTGCCCTCCCACTCGATCGAGTCATGCTGACTCGTATACTACCCGCATGCTTTTTCAACACTTTCCCAACCAACAACTATACGTATATATGTAAAAAAACGATAATATACGAGTATACGTCACAAACAACACCCTATTTCACATGTTTCTATCAAGCCACGTTATAAATCATTCATCATACAATTCCATTATCCAATCAACATATATACTCATGCTACTCGTCACTTTCACCACAACATTTTCCATCTCCACATGCATTCATCCACCAATTCACACAACATCTTTTCTACATAAACATGCAAAATACTTAAATAAACACATAACGATCCCAAGACACACCCCATAGTGACCGGTTCAAAGTTTTAGGGCGAGATCGCGACTTTAGGACGTCTCCCAAGTCTTTGCATTAACTCCTAACAACTCTTACCCGGGTTCATTTTATTTTGACTCCCTAAGTTCATTGGGTTCATTAGTTAGAGGTTCCAAAATCGTCGCTCTGATACCACTTTGTAAAACCCCTATACTCCAAGTGCCTTACTATGATCACTTAAAGCATGAGAATGCTACCATCTCGGTTACTCGAGGTAATGTATATCAAATAGACAATAAAAAACCGTACTTAAATAAATAAGTTTAAAGTGATATAAATCCAAATCCCAAAACTGATAAAGTAAATGCAAATGTTTCTCAAAACTGTCAAACCAACTGAATTAAAAGTAGTTCATGACACAGCAGAAGACTTCTAAACAGCTCGTGGTGACTCAACCCAGCTATCCCATGCGCATCAACTCATATCTGCTCAATAACTTCTCACCATCCCCGAATGGATCCCCATAGTTTTAAAACAATTAAACGGGGTCAAACTGATTACACAACCCATACAACAAAAGCAATACAATAATCCAATCCAACCAAACCAATCTCCATCATATCGCCACACACCTGACTACACACTAAAGTGTGTAGTTCTGCCAGAATACTCATCGCAAAAAGTATTCCACACCGTCATGAGGGACCGCAGCCGTTCCCACCTAAGCCCTGCTCATCTCATCCGAGCGATAAACCTAAGTTCCTAAATGTACACATCCCTTCTTTAGCAGGTTCCACAGAAGGCGAATCAAGGGCGTGAAGCCACTCCCGCAAGTGACTCCACTCAGCCGAGGACGCACCTCGCAAACCGCAGACAGTTATACAACTAACAATACAATCAACCATTATCCAATTCAATACCGATATGATATACAACAACCACAACAACCAATTATCAACAATGCCATGTAAATAATACTGAGTAGGGAAACCCTACCTGGAATAGCAATCACACGACTGTCCCAGCAGCTAATCAATATCGTTCCTCTACGAATCCTCCTCCTATAACACATATACATACAATTACCACTAAATCCACACAATACACCCAAAGCCCCCGAAACTACCCAATTAGGGTTTTAAACAAACTTATTAAAACATTATAAAAATTATACAAAAAACTTACCTTCGACACAACGATCACAGCGGCGTAAAGAGGAAGATAATCCGACGGTCCTAGCCTTGGGATTTGCTAATAACGCGATAAATGCAAACTACGTAACTCTTTTTCTTTTCTCTTGAAAGGTTTTAGAAGGTAAAAGTGTTTAAGAATAATGACGTAAGCCTTTATATATTAATCTCGCGTTATTAACAAAACCCGGCTAAATCAACTCGTAAGACTCACTTACTCGATCGAGTAAGTGACTTACTCGATCGAGTAAGTGACTTACTCGATCGAGTAAGTGACTTACTCGATCGAGTAAGTGACTTACTCGATCAAGTGCCCCTTACTCGATCGAGTGTCACACGTACTCGATCGAGTACCCATCAGGTCAACTACTGTTTTGCGTAAAAACATAATTACTCGACAGAGTAAGCCCCACTCGATAGAGTACCCATAGACGTAGAAACTCGTAGTATTACAAAGCTCGTTTAGAAAGCTCGCTTCCACTCGCTCATGTCCAAGGTTGGCCTTACTCTTTAACCATCCATCTTGCGGGAGCATGTCAAGGATATTACTTAGTATATGTTAATATTCCTATTTCTTTTGTAATTATATTCCCTTTTATTCTCTCCTTATTTAGTGGTAGTCACTACAAAAATAACGCGGGAAACATACGGAAATTCTGACGGATTCTTAAGGCCGTCAGATAATTAGGGAAACTGACGGAATAATGACGGAAATTCCGTCAGTAATACAATACTGACGGATATTCCGTCAGAATACGTCAGGTAAAGATGGCGCGTTGAATAGTGTTAATGTCGCTAATATATTTTGACGGATTTCTGACGGAATATCCGCCAGAATGTATATTTTACTTACGGAAAAACAGTCGTATAGGGATAATCCTGATAAAGTAAAAAAAAAAACATGTAAAGTAAGGATTTCTGACGGAATTTCTGTCAGAAAAGTAAAAAAACTCTTGACGTAAAATCCGTCATATATGTCAACTATCATATTCCCGTAACTTGACTCCCCCTTCCTCATTCATTTCCCAAATCAATTACGTAATTGCTAAATCTCACACACCATTTTACTTAATCCTACACATTTTGCCATTGTTTTCCATCACTACCCTCCATGTTTAAATAATAAAAATAATAATAAAAAAAATTCACCCAAATTACCAGGCCCCAACCCGACACCCCCTACCACCCCAACCCTTCCCTCTTACCATCATTGACAACCCTTCCCGACCACCCAAACCATCCCGCGAATGACGACTCAGACCGTCTCGCCGTCGACCACCCATCCCGGCCTCGCCGACAACCACTCTATCCAACACCGACGTCGATTTCAATGTTCCTCTCCGTTGATCACACCTTACCCAGCCCTGACCACCCAGACCATCTGCCGGCAACCACCCAGACCATCCCACCCGCGAGTACCCAGGCCGTCTACGCCGTCTGCGCACCCTTCCAAACCCCTTCTCTCTTCCACGTTGCCGACGACCCGAACCCTTACCCCTATCGTCATTGTCGCACCATCCCAACCCCTTCTCTACGCCGGCTACCCCAACTCTTACTCTCGTCGTCGTTACCGGCGGCTGGTGGCTTGACTAAAGGGTGGCTGTTACATTGTCTCACCCCTCTCTCTCTCCCCCCTTTTCTTTCTCTCCCTAGGGTTTTTTTGTTTGTAAAAATGTGAGGGGTTAAATCGGAAAAAGATGGAAAAAAGTGTAGGATTGAGTAATTTTGTGTGTTGGAAATAGCAAGTCCCATCAAGTAAACCCTCAGTCATTTCTTCTTCTAGCAGTCCTCCTGCCTCACCCCATGATCTATGATCGTCGTCCGTCTTTGTGTTGCGTCGCCATTGCACGCACCGCCGCTACCATGCTTGTGTTTTTTTATATTTCTTTCTTTTGTTTTAATAAGGTATGTGGTATTCTACTACACTAGATTTATTTCAATTTTTATTTCTATTTCAACAAAGTGAGATCTGAGTTTTTTTGGGGCTATGATAGTTGATCTTGGGCTTAATTTACATTGTGTGATGATTGATTAATTTTGCCATTCTTATTTCAAGTTTGTTGCTCTTATTTCTGATCTAGGGTTTTTATTTTTGTATATAATTGGGGAAAATTGGATTTGATGTTTGCTTTTGTCTAAAACTTACTCTTGTCGCCAACTTTCTTCAATTGTGTATTGGGGATCTGTTGTAGGAGAGGCGGGTAGTGGGTGAGAAAATAGTAGTGTTGGAAATGTTTGTTGCATGTTTATCTATACCTTTTTAGCCGTAAAAACCCTTATTTTGACGTAATGTGCAAATATATTCTCAGTATGATATGCTTTTGTGTAGCGCAGCTCACGACATGATAACATCTCAATTCAATTCCTTCGAAGTGTATGAGATGCACGTGAATATTCTAACAATTGATGTGCATTAACTCTACCATAGATCAACATGGTTTTTGAGGTAAATGAATAGTGTAAGACTTATATGATACTCGTATCTTATGACTGTAATCATTTGACGTGGCAGACTATTTGACACTCAATTTTTTATTGTTTCCTCACATTGTATACTACACTAGGTTTGACTGCTTTGGTGTGAAAAAATGGAAGGAAAAACGGAAATAAAAGGTGGTGAGAGTTGAACCCTCCATGCTTACTACTAAGTCATTTGAAAACATATTATCTGACAGTCCAAATAAGGAATTCTCCTATGTCCTATTAGATTGTTGTATGTGGTCACTTCTTTTGGGTTTTATGATCTATTTTGCAAGGTTTCTCAGACGATAGTTCAAGTTGTCAAAATTTATAACTTCTCAATTTTTAAAGAGTATTCAATTTTGGAATGTAATTATATCTGTCAATTTTTCAGGTGTTACAATGCGCCTAGAACTTTTCTTCATATATAACAACACTGTCAAATTTTTTCCGATAACTGATGATAGTAGACTGTCTGGCATAATTGTCTGACACAATTCACTACTTGGCGAAGGCTTAGGTTGGCGCAACGAGAAGAAGGCGACTTGAGGCTTGTTTATGGATTTTAGTGGCGACACTTTAGAGCCAGGTTGACTTTTCTCTAACAATTTAAGGATGTTATAGCTCTTGCCTAATTTATTACGTATACATATTGGATACGGTATAGGAATACATGCTAACCACCCCTGTTGAGAATGTTGAAGCCAATTAGTATTGGAAAATTTCAAAAAGTTGACAGAATGCAAACGAAAGTTAGTATTCCTATGTCTAAGGACCATGTCCAAGGAGCCTATGTAACAAGGTTAACTGCCAGTGGCTTTTTGGGTTACTTTGTTATCTTGATAGATACACGTCTTGTTTGCAGACCAAAATCGTTAGGCCTAAAATTCTGTAGTTGCTTATTTTGCGTTTCATTTTAATTATGGTGAGTACCAAATCTTATTGTTGATGGTTTGAGTCGTTTGGGTACTTTACTTATTTATTAAAATCAGGCGCTTGTTGTTTGACACCAGGTACATTTACGGGAGGTAGTAGATCAAAGTAATAAAGGAGAGCTCCTTCGCACTTTTTCATCATCACACCAGGTATGATTTGTGTTGCTAAGAAAGTTAAATGCCTGCTTATTTTTGTGTGCTATTCATTTTTGGTTCTTTACTACAATCTGCCTCATTTAATAAAATCACAAGTGTTACAAAATAGGAGATTCTTGTAAGCAAATATAGGGTAACTTACAAATTCTTAAATTGATTGTTGTAAGCAGATATATAACGACAAATAGGAGTTTTATAGTTTTATACTTGATTTTACCCAGCGAAACGTTCAGGTACTTTCTTATGGTCTTCCCTTCACATTTATGTTTGTTTTTTTGGTGAAAGGTTAGCTTCTCATTAAAACCAAAGAACAAACAATTTACAAACTACCAACTAATGGTACAATTTTAAGGCAATGAATAATTATAATTAGGAGCTAATCATAACTATCCATTCCTTATCTCTAGTAGACATTACATTTTGAAGCCAAAAAGTACAACGAATTTTCATCATGCTAACTATATCACGGACAACCCTATTCGGATGAGCTAGGGTGCCATCCACAAAGACTTTGTTTCGTTGAATCCAAACCATATAGTATCGCTGAATCCAAGCAATAATGACCTTCTTTTTAATCTTCGACCATGGCTTGCTATGAATCCAAGCCAAGGTACCAGTGAGGGGAAGACTAACATGAAGCTTGACACTGAGCATCCCAATAATTCTTCTGATGAAATGGCACTGATGGAAAAGGTGTAAATGAGTCTCATCAGCCATTCCACAAACCAAACATAAAGTATCCTTACTAATGCCCAACAGAAACAGTTTATCCTTCAGACGCAGGGCCTCTCTGACTATTAACCAATTAATAAAGGTGTGCTTAGGCACACTCCAGACATTCCAAGTGTATTTTGACCAAGGGACACGTGGGTAGTGAGTCCTGATCAACTCATAACCACTGGAGACAGAATACCCAGGAGGGGTGGTACTCCATACACCAGTAGAGAAAACCAATGGGAACTTAGATTTTAGTTTGTAAATAGACCTCCAACTCCAAGCAACATCTGGTTTAGGGGAGTAAGAAGCCCAAGGAGTACCCTTCATATAAATGTGATTGACCCACCTAACCCAAAGAGCATCAGGCTTGGAATGAATCCACCACACAAGCTTACCCACAAAGAAATTTGCATTCCATAATAACTATTTCTAACACCCAATCCTCCTTCATTTTTTGGCACACTCAATTTCTCCCAGCTGACTGGAGGTGACCTCAGGAATTCAGTGGAACTATCCCAAAGATAGTTCCTACACAAGGTATCAATCCTTATGAGTACACCCTTAGGAATCATAAAAATATTGGCCCAGTAGCTATACAAGGAAGTCAGGACTGCATTCACCAAGGTTAACCTGCCACAATAGGAGAGTTTCCTGGAACCAAACCCTCTAATTCTGGCTGTAACTTTATCAATCAGAACAGCACAGTGATTAGTTGAAAGCCTACCAGACACAATAGGTACACCTAGATATTTGAAAGGCAAGGTACCTTCCACAAACCCAGACACCTCAATGATATCAGCTTTCACAGAATGATGAACTCCATTAAAATAGATATTAGATTTCATAGAATTCATTTGTAATCCAGTAGCAATGGAGAAAGTGGCAAAAGCCCTTAATAAGATCATAATTGAATGAGTATCACCCTTTGAAAATAGGAGCAAGTCATCGGCAAATAAAAGGTGAGATAATTGAAGCCTACCACATAAAGGATGGAATTTGAAGGACATGGTAGTGGTCACATGATCCAAAATCCTGCTCAAATACTCCATAGTGATAGTGAACAGAAGAGGGGATAGAGGGTCCCCCTACCTCAAACCTTTAGCCCCCTTAAAATATCCAAAATTCATGCCATTCAACACTAAAGAATAAGAGGCAGTTCTGACACAGGTCATTAGTAAATGAGTAAAAGGAGGAGGAAACTGCAAAGCCTCAAGCATTTGTTCCAAGAAACCCCAATTGACAGAGTCATAGGCCTTCTTGAGGTCAACCTTCATCAAGCATCTAGGTGACACAGATTTCCTATTGTACAACCTCACAAGATCTTGACAAATTAAAATATTCTCAATGATGGTCCTACCTTTTACAAACCCCCCTTGATTAGGGCTAATAATATCAGGGAGGACCTTAGACAATCTAGTAGCAAGAATTTTTGAGATGGCCTTATAAAGAACATTACAACAAGCAATAGGCCTATATTGTGTGACATTTTGAGGAAGATCAACTTTAGGAAGGAGTGTAATAAAAGTATGGTTCACCTGTTGAAGTAATTTGCCAGAGGTGAAGAAATCTAGGACAGCATTGCACACCTCATCCCCAATAACAGACCATGAATCTTTACAAAATGCACTGGAAAACCCATCAGGGCCGGGTGCCTTGTGGTTTGGAATGGAAAAAATAGCATTTTTAACTTCATTTTTACTGACAGGATGCAAAAGAATATCCCAATGCTCAGAAGAACAAACCTTCCCCAGCTGAACCACAGACTTACTAACAGGGGTAGTAGAAGAAGTAGTTCCAAGCAACTGGTGATAATAATTGAGGAAAGCTTGCTGAATTTTATCCCCATCAGTGTGAGTATGGCCATCAATATCAGTGATCTTGAAAATTTTGGAATGAACATGCCTATTTTTAAGAACACTATGAAAATACTTAGTGTTATTGTCTCCTTGATTAACCCAAATGGCCTTAGTCTTCTGAATAAGGAAATTATCACAGGCAGACTGAAGCTCTCCATAAGTTTTAAGAGCCTCTCTTTCCTGATCAATAAGAACAGCATCAGTAGGGTTGTTATGAACAGCAGTTTGAATAGCTTCTAAAACCTTCCAAGCATGAGCTGTACTATTTTCAATATCAGCAAAAAGTAGCTTGTTCAAATTCTTCAAAGGCTGCTTCAAGCTCTTCATTTTCATTACCACTTGAAACATTTTAGTTCCCTGCCTATGAGTATTCCAAACTTGCTGAACATAGGGTAAAAACTCAGGCACTTTACTCCACATGTTAAAAAATTTAAAACTCTTCCTCCCAGTAAAAGAAATGGCAGAATCATGAATGATACAGGGGGAATGATCAAAATAGCCTTCATTTAAAAAATTTGCATAGGCATCAGGTTTGGCAAGTAGCCATTCCTGATTCACCAACACTCTATCCAAACGAGAGTAAACCCTAGTAGATGGCTCCTGCTTATTGTTCCAGGTGTAAAAGGAACCAGTTGCAGGACTGTCTAATAAGGAGCAATGATCCACACAAGCCTGAAAATCTTCCATCTCCTCAATAGTAGTGTGACCCCCAAGCCTTTCAGTAGGAGTAAGGACACAGTTGAAATCTCCACACAAAAGCCAAGGACCAGTAACATTAGTAGCAAAAGTAGACAGATCAGGCCAGAGAACCTTCCTATCTATGGTGTCATTGAAAGCATATACCATAGTGAGATGAAATTGGAAAGAAAGTACTAATCTCGTAATCCTCATATGCATTGCCTGGGGCACTGTAGTGAAGAAAATTAACTTGATATATGTTAGGTTTCCAAAGCACCCAAATTCTACCTCCAGGATGGCAAGAAGTATTGGTAGAAATAGACCATCCATCACACAAATTAGTTCTAATGGCATTTAGAGACAAAGGCTTTACCTTTGTCTCAAGGAGACCAAACAACTCTACCTGATGAGTATGTAAGAACCACTTAATATGCTTTTGCTTAGATAGTTTGTTTAGCCCCCTAACATTCCAAAATCCAAACCTAGGCATTACTCCCAGGGGGGAGTAATGCACTACCATTAGTACCTATGCCAACTTTAGGGGTAGCATTGTTCAGAGCATCAATGAATGTATACTCCCTGAAGTTGGATGTAGCTTTGCCAGCAGTAATGATATCCCTCCTACTAATAGCAAGGGGTTTGGCAGGTGTATTTGCTGGTGCTGGAGTATTAACTTGCTGGTATGTTCCACTTTTATTCCATGTCACCTGAAGTTTATGCTGAACCTCTTGAGGAGTAGTAGCAGCACCAGAGGAGCCAGCAAACCCAACTGCAGCGGACACAGGTTTAGGTGTAGACACTGGAACAGGCTGAATGATAGGGTCAGACCTAATAGGATTAACAGGAGGAATGGAATCAATCCTAATAGAGACAGCAGGTTGAGACACAGCCTTTGGGATTACATCTTTCTTTTGGACCCATTCTTGCTTTGGTTGAGTAGAAGGTTTCTGATTTTTGGACTTTGGTTTCCTGCATTGTTCAGTAGCATGACCAGTCCCTCCACACACACCACACGAAATGGGTTGCCATTCACATTCAACATTCAATTTAACAACATGACCATCCTCATCCAAAAATTTAACATAATTAGGTAAGCTTTCACCAAAGGGAACCTCTAGCAAAACCCTAGCAAACCCTAATCGTGTTTTCCCCTCAGTGGACTGGTCACATCGTAAAAATTTACCTAGCAAGCCTGCAATTCGAGGTAGACATTTACCCCAATATTTCAGAGGTAAATCCATGATTCTCACCCAAACAGGCACCTTCTTAACATCATCCTTATTAAGCTGAACATGAGACTCCCAACTCCTAACTATAAGCGACTTATTATCAAACAAAAAATGGCCTTGCTTAAGAACAGCCAACTTACTAGCCTCAGAAGAGAAACGAACCAAAAAGATACCATTTGGCAAGAAAGATACCTTGTCAATTGGATAATTTGCCCAGATTCGTCGAACAAACCCCTCAATAATTTCCCATGGAGGATTAGCGCCCAGGATGAAACAATAGACCGAAGATTTCCAGTAGTTAAGCTCTTCATGTACATCTTCAGTGGTAAATTGCATCAAACCCTCAGGCTCCTCGTCAATTCGTTCCAAGACAGCTTTCCTTTTGCCTTGAACATACCATCCTTCCCCAGATTCATCAATTTCAATAGAATCCAAATTAAAAGGAGCAACACCAGTAATCTCATTCACATTTTTCGTCTTCCCAGTATCCGTATCAGAAGGTTTATTAATTTGTGTAGCAGAAGATGATGAACCAACATTTTTTTTGAGAATTTGTGGTGATTTGGTGGCAGTACGAAGAATAGTCGATGAAGATCGAGCAGCAATCACCATGACTGCGCACACAAATCTAGGGTTATTGTTTTCTCTTTTTTTTTCCTTTTCTTTTTTGATTAATTTCAGAGCTTTTCTCTCTCTAGATTCTCTCTCATCTCTATAGATTTTTTGCCGGCACATTTATGTTTGTTGTTGTTAGTACTTTATTATTCGAGACGCATCCTTTCTATTCTGAATTGAAGAATGGTGATTGAATGATTAAGTTATGAGGTCTAGCCATGTATAAATGCTTGTTCTGGTATTCATCAATTTTATTATGACGTAGTGTTTCTAGTCTGCTTTTTGTTCTAATCACTGATAGAGTAATATGGATAGAGTAATATGTGAGTAACAAGGACAATATTCCTAGTTTTTGTAAAACGTTAAATATTAGTTAAATTTGAAAAAGTAATCAAGTTAACAATAGCTTTGTATTTGGTGTTCCAAGATCCAAAATTTTGCATATAAAGCAGAAACTAGTCAAGAGATACCTATTGTGCTTGGCCATTTTGTTGTTAGAACTGTAAGCATGGGGTCTTTCAGGGTGCTAGCTAAATTTTTGTGTATTGTTATTTGTGGGTGTATAGGTTATGGCTGACTTGGTTAAGCTTCAAGTTGATAATCTTTAAACTGATATTGCTGATTCTTATATGAATGTGAGCCTTCCCAAGCTGAAAACTCAACACAATGTTGCTAGTAAGAAGACAACTCAAATATAAGGAGCAACCGAGAAGACGGCTATAGGTACATGTGTAGCTCAAATAGGGTCAAATGACCATTGGCAATTATTTATGGTGGATGTACATAATTTAGTGTTTACATTTAAAAATTAAGAATGTAATATACATTTATATTGTATATTAGATGATGTAATGTTTTAGTGTGCACTGGAATACTTCAAAGAAGCATTTAAGAAAACTTTAGATGCGGGTGAAGGTTTTCAGATGCTGTTCAGAAATCGCATTTTTTTAAAAAAAAATCAATTTTCTGACGGAAATTCCGTCAGAATTTGTGAGTATTGTTGACAATTCTGACGGAATTTGCGTCAGAAAAACAAAAATTCTGACGGAATTTCCGTCTATAAAGTTGACTTTTTTGACGGAATTTCCGTCAGGAAAGCCAATTTTAGGTTGACTTTTTGCCAAATTCCAGATAAATTGTTTGACGGATTAGCCGTCAGTTTTCCGTCAATAATACGGAATACTGACGGAAATTTCGTCAGTATTGCGTTTTTCGTGACGAATCGTAGTGACGCGCATTTCTGACGGATTTTCCGTTAGAAAACCGCGTTTCTGACGGATAATAGCCGTTCTTGACGGAATTTGTCCGTCAGTTTTCCGCATTTATTTTGTAGTGAGTGTATCCTCTTATTTAGCTAACAATATTTGTGTAATCTTTGGTTGTTGCTTATTGTAATCGGCTGCCTTGTGCATTAGGCTTAGAAGCTCTTTTTGTTATTGTACTATAGAAACATTGTAACCTAATTGCAATTAATATACAAGAATCACTCAAACTTATATACTTCCTCCGCCCCTGCCACCACCCTCTGAATTCTGTTCGCGCCATTATTCTCCTTTCATTGCCCTCTATTTATTAATGTAAGGAAGATTCATATTTCTGCATCTTTTTAAAAGTAAATTTTCTAACGAGTTTATTGTGGATTGTTCAAAGGTGTTGACACAAGTTACCCGAAAGTGGAAATCTACAAGATTGACAATAATTTGAAGGATTAGAGTGCTAATAAGGTAAGGTGATGGGTTACTACTTGATATAACCTCCCGGCCTTTTTTGTATTTTATATGCTAGCATAAGTAATTTTGAATGAAAATGTGACAACTTTGTGTGTGGTTCTTTGTTCAGAGTAAAGTTCTCAACTTTATGTCTATCTTTTATCTTAAATACATGTTGGTATGTCGAGATGTGATTCTTGTGGTTCATATGATGTTGGATATGATATCATTGTTGGTTTGTAAAAAAGTTGCTTAATAATATTGAGATTGCGTTTGGATTAAAAAAAAAAATATAAGTAATATATATGGGATTGAACATGGCACATTTGGTTATGAATATCGAGTGATAAATGTGACCCATAGATAATATGAAATGATATTTATTTATTGAATGTAATGTTATTTTAGAGTTATTTGTACCCAACATTGATGTTGGGGCAACTTTGGGTAAACCCGGGATCTGTGTTTTGTTGTAATAATGTTGATCTTAATGTTATTTTAGTGTTGATCTTAATATTTTTTTTAAGAGTATTGGCAGGAGAAATCAATTGTGAATGAGTTTGATAGAAAATTAGGTGACAAATTGAGTGAATGTGCCAAACTATGCTTGACAGTGCCAAATTGGTTCAATGAAGCTTGGACCGCGCCAAACTTACTTTGGCTGTGTCAAGCTCTAGGTTTCGCCAAACTTACTTTGGCCGTGTCAAGCTCTAGGTTTGGCAATGAGGACTGTAGTGTTATTTTCCTGCATTGTTTTGATTCTTATGTTTTAAAACCTGTGTTCTAATGCATGTGTATGATGTATTGTCACGTATCTAACATTAAGACCCTTTTATTATGCCTCTTGTTCCTTTACTTGATTATCATCTTGGATCTGGACAAGTGTTATGGTTTGTTTCCATTGAATGGTCATTGAATTATGTTTATTATGCATTGTTGAGTTGTCTTACACGCTTAGGTGAGTTGAATAAGTACGACAACGTTGTTGAGAGGTTGACTCTTGCGTTGATCGACCGGGCTATCAAATGTTATATTTACATGTATGGAGGTCATCCACGATATCATACTTTTGTTCATGTGACTTAATGGTGGTGTTCGGTTCACAAATTCGTACTTTTTTTTGTGAATCTGGGCTCATGATGTCAGACTTTGGACTTTTAGTCGTGAGCCTAACAAATCTTCCTCTACGATGTAGCGCTTTTAGTCTGCGGGATTGAAGCTTGGGGTTTCATTAATTTTGATTATGAAATGCTCACCGTAATATAGCTATAGCTATGTGTCATGATATCGTACTTTTAGTCGTTGCCTTATGTTCCTTGCCTCAGGATGATGTTGTAGTTTTGGTCATTGTGATGTGAGATACTTTTGTGTAGTTGTATGCCTTGCTTCACTATGATATCATACTTTTGGTCCTATCGTTGAGAGTGAACACCCTCTTCTTTTGACCCTTTGTGCCTTGTGTCATTATGATGGCGTACTTTTGGTCATATTGATGTGAGTCATGTGTATACATGCCTTAATGGTTTGCATAGTTGTGATGTCGTAATTTTGGTTATGATGATGTGGGTTCTTTGTATTGCCGCAATATCGTTTTTTTGGCCATAGCCTTCGGAAGAGGATTTGCTTGTATACTCTTAGTTTGTGTGTCTTTGCGTGAGTTGCTAATGGTTAATCTTTGATGATTAATGGATGTGCTTAAGACAAATATCCCTTCTTCTTTTATTTACCGCTTGCATATGCTTCATATGCTCTTTTTTCACTTGTTCCCTTTTTTTAATGTCGATTTATGATGTAATGTGGCTTGGAGAACTTTAAGCTATTTCGCACTGACTATGGCATTCATGTTCATTGTTATTGCGAAATTATGGGGTGTCACACCAACTACACTAAATGAAATGACGTATTCACTTAAGGGTTATTGATAAACACTATTAACTTAAAAAAAAACATTCAAAATCACTACCAACATAATGAGTCATACGGTCCTACCTACTATCACTACTAAATGGCCGAAAAACCATACTCCGTCTCATCCACACCAAAGGTAACATGAGAGGGGGCACATGTTTCAAGCCTTTGTGGAAAAAGCAAGGATAAATATGTCATAAAAGTGAGGTCCACCTGTTTTGCTAATGAAAATATGGGAGTGGGGTTTAACGGTTAACATCACTTTGTTTGCTAATGAAAAAGTGAAGATGATGATTCTCTACAAAAGAGGAACCCAGTTGATATTAAAATATTGTTTCCAAAAGGTACTGTCCAACTGAAATTACAGCCAAAAATTTCAGTTTTGCGCCAAATACATGAGCTAATTGTGATTACAAAAGTTTAAGGTTTGCGACAAATTCATAAAAAAATGTGATTAAAGTACCCACTTCAATCTTCCTTTATCATTATCTTCTAAATCTCTTCCAAACAAAATCTTTTCCTTCAATCTCTCAAATACTGCTTCACTGCACACAAAAAAAATTTAAAGACATTCTCAAAATTTGATCACAAAATTAGTTTATCAGGATACTTATCTTAATTATGGGGAAGACTAATTTGAGCAATGACGAAAAGGACTCTATTGCTCGTTTTCTTTTGGTTAACTTAGCAAAAGGGATCCCCTTCAAAGGGAAGATTTCTGAAGTGGCTACAAAATGGAACATAACCAGGAAAACCATATGGTTGTGATGGAGTCGAGAAAACTCAAAGTTGTTGATGGTGAAATGATACATTTACCATCTAGAAGGATTGGTAACACAAACGCAAGAAGAGTTTACATCGACAAGGAGAAGATGAAGAACTTGCCTGTGAAACATCGTTTAAGTATTGATAAACTTGCAAAGAAGCTTAAAATTCTGTATGGAACAGTTCAGCGATGGGTTAAACAGAAAAAGATACGAAAACATACCAATGCAATAAATCCAAGTTTAACTGATTCCAACAAGCTACAAATGCTCATCTTTGCACTTTCCTCCATAATTGTTGAGAGAAATTCAGGTGTGGCGAAATTCAAAGACATGTCTCTACAAATTCACATCGACCAAAAATGGTTTTACATAACAAAGACAATAGACAGCTTCTACATTCTTGAAGAGGAAGAACCTCCATATCGATCTTGTCACTCAAAGCGATTCATAACCAAAGTTATGTTTATTTGCGCTGTTTGTAAACCATTGTACGGGGACAATGGAGAACTAATATTCAATGGGAAACTTGGAATATTCCCCTTTATCAAAGAGGTACCAGCAGCAAGGACAAGCAAAAACAGGCAGGCTGGTACATTAGAGACTAAACCAACCACCTCACTCACAAAACAAGTTATCAAGGACTGCCTGATCAACAAAATTATCCCATCCATCAAGGCCAGATGGCCAGAAAATGCAAGGAAAGGCATATGGATTCAACAAGATAAAGCAACATTCACTTAGTTTATCAACATTCACTTAGTTTTTCAACCACCAAATAGTCCCGACTTAAATATCAATGTTTATGTTTTTTTTTTCTGATTTACAATCACTTCAACATGAAGTAGCAACCACTACAGTTCTTGAATTAGTGGGTGTAGTAGAGGATGCCTTTATACAACATGTTCACAAGAAGCTGAACTTCAACTTCCTTACACTACAAACTGTCATGATTGAAATCATGAAATGCAAAGGACACAACAACTTTAGCATACCTCACATGAGGAAGCGTGTCCTTGAAAGGCTTGGCATAC